>NC_091284.1:19635199-19935199 GCF_032444005.1 Ranitomeya imitator | reverse complement strand
CCACCTGCCATGGACTCATAACACTTGGTGGCTCTGTTCTCCACCTGCCATGGACTGTAATACAGGTAGACTCTGTTCTCCACCTGCCATGGACTGTAATACAGGTAGACTCTGTTCTTCACCTGCTATGGACTCATAACACAAGGAAGATTCTGCTTTCCACCTGCCATGGACTTTTAATGCAGGGAGACTCTGTTCTCCACCTAAAGCAGAGATATACTCTCCTCTTCACCTGCCATTAATTTGTAACAAGGGGGTACTCTGTTGTTCCCCTTCCATGGACTCCTTATTCAGGGAGAATCTGTTGCCTTAGGCTACAATTGCAGAAAGACTCTTTTGTACACCTTTCATGGACTCCTAATGAAGTGAGACTGTGTTGTACACCCGTCATGAACCCCTAATACCAGTAGACTAATCTAAGAGCAGCATAATATATGGCAAGAAAGCCTGATTCAAGTGATGTGTCACTTACTAGTCTGTGTGTTGTTGTTTTAGTACAATCAGAGCTTTATCAGCAGGAGATTATCACTACAGGACTGGGTGCCATGTGCAGTCCAGTCCAGCTAATCTGTGTAACCCCGCCCCACCACTGATTGGCAGCTTACTGACAATGTACACAGGAAGCTGCCAATCAGAGGTGTGGGTGGGATTATACACAGCTCAGCATTCCGATCTCTGCTACATCTACAGCAGGGAAAACAGGGATTGTATCACAACTGCACCAAACAGCATAGTGAGTGACACATCGCTGGAATCAGGGCTTCTGGCCATACATCAGCTCTGTTCTAAAGTTACATAGAAAAAAACCTGTTGACAGATTCCCTTTAAGGCTCTCTGCTTTGTTTGCGTAGATGATGACTTGATATAGAAAGATCTATTGGCAGCCATTAAGAGGTTAACTGTAGGTGTTATTTATCAGCTTTAATAATACAAAGAAAAAAAATCCTGATTATGATTCTGTCCCATTTTTCTCCTTTTAGCAACAGGTCCCTAACACAGAACAAACCAGCTGGGGTTAATATCAGGTTGACTGAGACAGACGTTGTCATATTTTCCAAATTAAGACGAAGACTTGACCTAGGTTAATGATGAAGTGAAATCACAAATTAATTTAATTAGGAACTGATTGGAGAGCTATAATGAAAAATCAAGTTCATTCCCAATTAGAGAAAAAAAAGCATTAAAATCACCCAAATTATTCTGCTGTAACCATATTTATTCTTAAATCTCCTTAATGCGGCACGCCTAAGGAATAATGGCGTGGTTCTGTTGTGCTGCTATTGCTCGGAGGTGTCTGTAGGGCGAGTTTAGGTGGTGTGCAACCTGTTGATCTCCTGTCCAGGTGACCAAGATTATGATATCATGGCACACGTCGTGACATCACGGCTAGGTATGGGAGGACGTGTGGATGTTCTGGTCCATCCAGTTTGGCTGAACCTTAAAAAAAGTTTGGTTCAGGTACTAAAACCCGAACCCGGATCCCATTCAAATGAATGGGGGGGGCCCGAACATCTGGCATTTCCCAAGCTGTCATCTGTGTGACGGGATGGGAAACACCGGCTCTGATCGGCAATAACCTTACACAGTGCTGCGGTTTCCAGGCTATCATATGGATGGCAGCATGTGAGCCAGCAGCTGTGACCGGTGGCGAAAAGGTTACTGGCAGTCAGGCATCAGCTGATGAGAGTACTCCCCAGCCGGCACCTGTCCATAGTAATAAATTTGCTAGATAATTAGTGCAGTGTGGGTGTATTTTACATGTATTTAGCTATTAAATAACTAAAAGAAAAAAAAAATGGTGTGGGGTTCCCTTTTTTTTTTAATAACCAGCACAGGTAAAGCTGACAGGTGTGGGCTGAAACCCTCACCAGTCAGCTTTACCTTGTCTGGTTATCAAAAATAGATGGGTCCCCCACGCCGTATTTTTAATTATCCAAATAAATAATTTAAATAAACGGCGTGGACTACCCTCCATTTTTGACTATCAGCCTTGCTAAAGCAGAGCGCTTGGGGCTGGTATTCTCATACTAGGAGGGGGCCGTCACCAGCCTAAGCATAGCAGCCCGCAGCTGCCCCATTAAATGCACCAATTCTGACACTATGCCCAGCTCTTCCCACTTGCAATGGGGCATTGACAAGTGGGGTAATATTTCTGGGGTTGATGTTTAGCTGTTTTATGCCCGCTGACCCCAAGCCCAGAGGTTAAAGGGAACCTGTCACCGGGTTAGGCCAATACGAGTCACGGCCACCGCCTTTCAGGGCTTATATACAGCATTCTATAATGCTGTGTGTGTCTTTTTTACTTTTGATTATGGGGTCAGTAATGGGGGCTTCTGATAGATGCCTCTCCATTACTAACCCCTGGGCTTGGTGTCAGCGGATGTAAAACAGCTGACATCATCCCAAAAAACATTACCCACTTGCCATGCGCCTTTTTACTGGGGCGGCTGTGGTCTGCCGTGGTCTGCCATTTTTAGGGTGGCTCAGGCCAATATCCATGGCACCTTACCAGTATGAGAATACTAGCCCCCAGTTGTCTGCTTTAGCATGGCTGGTTGTCAAAAAAGGACGAGACCCTACACAGTTTTTTAAATTATTTTAAATAATGACATGGGGATCTTTCTATTTTTGATAACCAGCCAAAGTAAAGCTGACAGCTTGAGGGCTGCAGCCCGCAGCTGTCGGCTTTACCTGCACTAGTTATCAAGAATAGAGAGTATCACACGTCTTTTTTTTATTTGTTTATTTTTAAAGATGTTTCGGCAGCCAATCACAGCCATGCCGAAAGTGCCAACACAGGAAAAGTTATTGATTGGCCCAGCTGCAGCCATTCAACCAGCTTTGTTCGGGCTGCCAAACCCAAAGAGTAATACGGACTTCCGGTAGAAGTACATGCCAGGGGTCTGTGCACAGACAATAGGTGTCTGTGCACAGTCTGGGTAAATCTGACAGGGAGAAGGACTTGGGGATCCTAGTTAATGATAAACTTACCTGGAGCAGCCAGTGCCAGGCAGCAGCTGCCAAGGCAAACAGGATCATGGGGTGCATTAAAAGAGGTCTGGATACACATGATGAGAGCATTATACTGCCTCTGTACAAATCCCTAGTTAGACCGCACATGGAGTACTGTGTCCAGTTTTGGGCACCGGTGCTCAGGAAGGATATAATGGAACTAGAGAGAGTACAAAGGAGGGCAACAAAATTAATAAAGGGGATGGGAGAACTACAATACCCAGATAGATTAGCGAAATTAGGATTATTTAGTCTAGAAAAAAGACGACTGAGGGGCGATCTAATAACCATGTATAAGTATATAAGGGGACAATACAAATATCTCGCTGAGGATCTGTTTATACCAAGGAAGGTGACGGGCACAAGGGGGCATTCTTTGCGTCTGGAGGAGAGAAGGTTTTTCCACCAACATAGAAGAGGATTCTTTACTTTTAGGGCAGTGAGAATCTGGAATTGCTTGCCTGAGGAGGTGGTGATGGCGAACTCAGTCGAGGGGTTCAAGAGAGGCCTGGATGTCTTCCTGGAGCAGAACAATATTGTATCATACAATTAGGTTCTGTAGAAGGACGTAGATCTGGGGATTTATTATGATGGAATATAGGCTGAACTGGATGGACAAATGTCTTTTTTCGGCCTTACTAACTATGTTACTATGTTACTATGTTACTATGTTACCGTTCGAGATTGGCCATCTCTAATGACGGCATTATGATGCAAGTCTCCTAAGTGACGGGGCGCATGCACAATAATCTCCACAGACCCTGAAGACCAGATTGATCTTAATTCATGGGTGAAATCTGAATTTAGTGAAGCCACATTTTCCCATTATTGAGATAGGTGCAGTTTGTGCTTTTAAAATTCTACGGAGAAGGGGTAAAGGTCGATGCTAAAGGCAAAAACACTGCAAGTTCCATAGAACTTTATGAGCACCAACTGTAACCTTTAATCTCTGTAATGGGAACACTGGATTCACTGAATACAGATTTTACCCGTGAATTCAGAATTTTGAGAATGAAAGATCAGTCCGAGAGGAGACAGAAGAGGATTTGCCTATTATGTATTATATAATACAAGAGTATCGACTTATGGAAAAATATAAAATGATGGTTAGCTGTCAAGGTTGTGGACATCTTTGTCGTTGATAATTAAATATTTTTAAAGTCTACTTGCCTTTAATAAATAAAATTGCACACAGTCTGCCATCTGCATTCCTACATACAGTTTGCCGACGGATCATAGTTTCAGATTTTTCTGTTGAGGGAGTGTCTCTTCCAGTAATACAGGTTCACTGGTTTATGCATCAGCACAGCTTCTATCCTGCACTGCACCTACTTACTCTTCATTTACTTCCCTCTTTATCTGCAGCCAATTTTCTCATGCTTTTTTTTTTTTTCCCACTCCACTATGTGGAAATCAATGTACAAATGCCGTCAGGTAGAGTAACAATCTGTGTGAAAAATAATTGTTGCAGGACTTGTAGCTTCCGGCCTTGGCTGAAATTTATTTTGCGACCCAGCCACTAGCTGCCATTTATAATACCGGTTCCCTTTTATGTGGCAGAAGCATCTTTGGCCCCTTTAGTCACCAGGACCATAAGCTGATAGTATAACTATGCACCGTCTATAGCTACATGGTATCTGCCAGAGCAAGAAAGAACATGGAAGATATCAAGGCTGAGTCAGATAAGGATTTCTGGGGGAACTTTCCAAAAAATTTTGGGCAACTTCAACCTAAATTGATTTCAATTATTGCCCAATAACTAGATTGTCTTCTCAGTGGTGGACATCTTTAGCTCAACGTGACCAAAAAAGAGCAAAAGAGCAAAGGTTATTATGGGGAGTGTTGTGAATTCCGCTCTTGGGCTCCCTCCGGTGGTTGTAAGTGGCACTTTTGTGAGTTCTGCTCTTGGGCTCCCTCCGGTGGTTTTAAGTGGTATGGCTGCTCCTTGGATTTAGCAGTCTGCAGCTGCTTCCACTGATTGTCTTTCTGCTCGGCTATTTATGCCTGGCTCTTCCCTTCAGCCAGTGCCACTTGTCAATGGTTCCTGGTTGGATTCACATCTCTCTTGGATTTCCCTGATATCTTGACCAGTTCAGCAAAGTTAAGTCCTTGCTTTGCTCTTTTCTGTCCACATGTTGTGGACTTATCCGTTCTGTGCATTCTATGTTTTGTCCAGCTTGTCAGTATGGATTAATTCAGTTAAGCTGGAAGCTCTGGGAAGCAGATTTACCCTCCACACCTTTAGTCAGGTGTGGAGATTTTTGTAAACTCTGTGTGGATTTTTTGTAGTTTTTAATACTGACCGCATAGTATTCTATCCTGTCCTATCTATCTAGCTAGACTGGCCTCCTGTGCTACATCCTGGTTTCATTCTGTGTATGTCTTTTCCCTCTCCACTCACAGTCATTACTTGTGGGGGGCTATCTGTCCTTTGGGGATTTTCTCTGAGGCAAGATAGTTTTCCTGTTTCTATCTTTAGGGGTAGTTAGTTCTCAGGCTGTGACGAGGTGTCGAGGGAGTGTCAGGAGCATTCCACGGCTACTTCTAGTGTTGTGTTGAGCTTAGGGACTGCGGTCAGTACAGGTACCACCTCCTTCAGAGCTCGTCCCATGTTGCTCCTAAACCACCAGTTCATAACAGGGGAGGTTGCAGAAGACGAAAAGTTATAAAGAGGCTGAAAGTAAAGGGAAGAGGTAAAATCAGACAAATTTGGACTAAGAAACAGCGGGACATTGCATTTATAATGCAAATTGATAATACAATTGACATTAATGTAGTGTTTTCTTGGGCAGGAGATATTGCTCCTATCAGCAGAATATCTGGTGGACGTTAACCTGTATGGACGAGTAGCAAGAAAAGTAAAAAAAAAAAAATCTCAGAAACATCACAGCTCAATGTTCCTGCCAGACCAGGCAAAACAAATTGCTTGTTAAATCTTTCTGGCATCTCTACCAGCCTTGGCTGAACTGAATCACGGATCACATCTGTCAAGGTCTAGCAGTGCCCACCAGTTACCGGTTTCAAGGTCGTCGTCCCCCCTTTACCTCGGTTCGTCCTCCAGGGAAATCTCTGTGCCCAGTGCAGTTAATTACACTAAAAACCGTGCAAATTACATTTCCTTGGTGCCCTGTCCTGATGGATATCTGAGCGCTGTCCTCACAAGGGGATGTTAATGGTGTTTTTATTAACTGATGACCTGTTGACTGCTATTAGAATATAGATTGCCTTAGTAAACTGGGTCAGGGTATGGAAGATATAATTAAGATGCAATTACTTTTCCGAGCCTTCCTGGCTTTTAATCAGACCAAGTCGAGGCACTTTATATGGCCAAAATTTTTGGAAAGGGCAAAGTATAGATGGAGCTTTCACTTAATGGCATTTTTTATGTATTTATTGACCCTGCTTGTTGCTTTTTGCATCTTTTTAACCTTCATTTTATGAGCTCAACTTTCACTATAGATTCAGTTTGTTCCTCTTTGGTTCAAAAGACTTTGGTTCGTACTAATTCTAAGAAAAAACTTTATTATTGTTTTTGGACTTTGTTACCGTTAGCTGTATCGGTTTGTGAGATTTTTGTTTGCTTGTTTTCTGTTGTTTTGTTTTTTTTTTTATTTGTGAGATTGGTAACATTAAAAATTGACACTGTCTAGACTGAAAGTTGTCGTACTTTTAGGACTCGTCTATTATTTTCAACTTGATGGTTACTTTGTAATCAACACTTGGCTAATTCTCATTTTTTACTTTGCTTGAATTTTGTTTTCATCTAACGCTAAATATTTTGTTTCAATTCTAGATTCTGCAAAATCTTCTCTTTCATTTTTTTGGACTCGCTTCCTATTTCCTGATATCATGTTATTTTTTTTAGAACCGTTGGCTAAAGATTAGTGATGGGTGAACCCTTGGATGTTCGGGTCCGGCGGATTCAGTTGAACATTTAAAAAAAAAGTTTGGATCGGATATCAGTACAGTGCCCGAACCAGAACCCGGACAATATTCAGATGAATGGGGGCCCAAACATCCGTTGTTTGCCATGTTGATCGGCGGTAAGATTATTACTGCCGGTTAGAGAACTGTGGTTCCCACGCTGTCAGATAAGAGCATGAGCCAGCACCTGTGACCTGCGGTAATAAGTTCACCTCCGGTCACAGAGGTGTTGCCTGATGTGAGTACTACTACCATCACCCTACACATGCTATCAGTGAAAACACTGAGTCCAGGCGTGGTTGATGAGAGTATTCATCATCCACTGCCGAATCTACAAATAAATACAATGACTGAGGATCTGTTTTATTTTTGATAACCAGCGCCGGCAAAACTGACAGCTGTGGGCTGCAACCCTCAGCTTTATCATGGCAGGTTGTCTAGAATAGAGGGGTGCCCAAAACATTTTTAAAAATTATTTAAATGACTAATTTTTTAAAAATTGGGAGTGGTCACCCCGATTTTTGACAACCAGCCAAGCTAAAGCTGAGAGTTGGTATTCTAAAGTTGGTAATGGGCCATAGATAGTGCACCGCCCATCCTAAAAATAGCCGTCCACAGCCACTCAGAACAGGCACATCTATTAGATGTCCCAATTCTGTCACTTTGCCCGGTACTTCCCACTTGCCCTGTGGCAATGGCAAGTGGGGTAATATTTGTGCGGTTTCATTCTAGAACCAATGGCTAAATATTCTATACTATTGTCATTCTTAAAGACACTATGACTGTGTGACAAGGGCTCACTAGGTGAGGTGGATCCTTCAAGCCCATGGTCCAGGTGGGCACATGGGGCATATGTGATGGTGCAGCAGACCGGTGTTGTACTTGGGAAACATATAGCTGAGTTTATGGAAGCTGCAGGCATACCAGAGATGTCTGGAAGGCTGCAGATAGGTATCAGAGTTACTGGAAGCAAGAGGCAGACAGGAGTTGTCCTGTAAACCATAGACATGTAGAAAGGTAGCTGAAATACTGGAAGTTGCAGACAGCCATGAGATGTTCTGAGGACTGCAGACAAAATTCAGGATTAACTAGAAAGTCCTGATACCATAGAAGTCCCAGGCAGAGACGTAGCAGTGGTCCTGGAAGACCGAGAACAGGTGGCAGACAAAACTCCGTAGTGACTAGAAAGTCTGAATGCCGTGGAAGCTGCAGGTGGACAGGAGACGTCCTGGAGATCGCAGACAGGTAGCAGTGTTACTGAAAGCCACAGACAGGTAACTCTGGGACAGGAAGCCATAGGCAGCCAGGAGACGTGCACAGACAAACTTAAAGTCTAAATAGAAAGTCTTAATACTAAGATAGAGGTGTGATTTCTGGGAGGTCTTATATGGCCCTAGGAAGTATAGCACATGGGAGCACGCCAGGCTACCTGCCAAGCCCAATGTACAGCACAATAAAGTTTATCAGACTGGGTGGAAGGGTCAAAGCCCAGACCTGGTTCTTATTTAGAACTTTTTTTACTGTTCTATTTCTGGATCCAATTGATGCAACTTTATGCATATATTATCTCCACCTTATATTCAAGTCTTGGTGTCCTGTTCTCTTTCTAGAACTAATAGGTAATGTCCCTCCAGACCATGAAAATAATTCTTGAAGAGCTAATAATGACTGGTTCTCTAACAGAGCGAGTTTATCATTCTATTTCTGGACCCAAAAGACGACACTTATTCCACCTTGTGTATTCACCTTCCATTCTAGTCTTGGCTGCCGGATCTCCAACTCCCAGCAAAACCAACACAACACAACACTCCCGGCACACAATGACTCTCTCAACCTGTTATTTTTGAGTTGGGTACACCTGGTAGTCACTCATTTTAATTTACCATAGTCCTCGATCTTAATCTCATCTGGTAATTACCAATCATTCTTATTATCTAATTAAGCAGTCATCGTTAGCCAAACAAAACAACACTCGGGGCAAAAATCCAACTTCTCAATTAACCCGTCTACGCGCAATGTCAACTTGAATTCTCGTTTTCCTCCAGACATAAATAACAAAATATGTTTTTGATGTACTTAGTTGCCAGGGAAACTCTAATTATTATGTTTTATAATATGGCAACATTATTTTTTTTAATTCCTGTGCAGATGGTACTGAGTGCAAAATTCAGATTCAATATGACACTGACCTTGAAGGAAAGTGCAACAATGTCAAAGGGTAGAAACTGCGGGCATTGTAAAACTTCATTGTGCAGACCGTACCCCTCCCCCAGGTTATTATCTAATGTTTATTAATAATTAATAGGACAATTCCTGCAAGCAGTGACTCATCCCACAAGGTTTACAAGACCGTTCGCCGTAAATCCTTTCCAGACATGGACATTGATCTATTAGTTGTCTCTACGAGCAATTTACAACACTCCCTACTGGTTTTACCCATCGGCCGTCCATCTCATCTATCTCATTTTAATAGGAGCTGTAATAATATGGCCCTTAGAGCCTATCCCATAATTCCAGTAGAAGCAATAAAGCTGACCTAACTCATAACATTGATCAGCGCCCTAATCCCGGTGAGGAATGGCTATGATTCTGCTGTTTTGGAGACTTGGCGCCATTTTTGTGCTCATAAAAAGATGAATTCTTCAAGAAATCCCTCAGAAAGGTTTCGATTTGTGCCCTTTATGTTCTTTCCCGAGAATATGTCACCGATGGAAGATGAGTTGAGATGAGATTGCCAGGAAACCCTCCACCTCTGGCTCTTGTCTACCCCACTCTCCTTCCAAACTTTAACCCATTATAGTCCATGCCCAATTTCCCTTTGTTTTAGCTCTTGGAAGACATAGGATTTGGCGAAACCCCACCAAACTGGATCATACTAGTCATCAGTGTCCTAAGTAGGAAACCTATATGTGTTGGGCTGGACATTTTGAAATGATTGAAACGATGTGGATGCACTAATGTCCCATAAACACACACTAATGAGTGGGGAAAACTCCGCACCAAAAATGCAAGTAAAAAAAACGCGCCAAAAATGTCGCAAAAATTATTTTTTTGCTGAAGTTGCTGTTTGCAGAAGTTTGAGTTTTTGCTGCTTTTTTATGCAAATTTTCATCTGCGATTTACAGTACCAGCAAAGTCCGAGATTTCAGAAATCTCATGCACACAAATAGTTTTTTTTTTTTCTCCTGACGAAATTGGAAAACTGCGCTTTTAAAAACTGCAGCACGTCACTTCTTTCGGCATTTTTGCGGCATTTTTTTTCACCCATAGAAAGCAATGAGTAGATGCATAAACGCAACAACAAAAAATGCCGGTATCGGGTCTTGCTCTGTTTTTGGGGGCAAAAATCTCAGGAAGTTGCATAATGTGTTATTTTTATGCTCTAAACTTTATCAGCATGCACAAGAGACAATAAAAACACAGCAAAAAAAAAAAAAACACATCAAATACGCAGCAAAAAAAAAACACAGGTATCAGGTTTTGCTGCGTTTTTAGTGCAAAAACTTAAGGAAGTTGCATCATGTTTTATTTTTATGCTCTAAACCTTATCAGCATGCACAAGAGACAATGAAAACACAGCAAAAAAAAAACACATCAAATACGCAGCAAAAAAAACACAGGTATCAGGTTTTGCTGCGTTTTTGGTGCAAACATTTAAGGAAGTTGCATCGTGTTTTATTTTTATGCACTAAACTTTATCAGCATGCACAAAAGACAATAAAAACACAGCAAAAATACAGCAAACACTGCTTTTTGTAAGCCTCTTCTTTACTGCCAAGAGAGAAGGTTATCCAGGAGGAAAAAAATGCAGCAAAAACGCAATGTGTGAACATAGCCTTACCCGATGGTAATGTGCGGTTTACAAGAAGTAGGGAGGTATCCTAGTATAGAAATTTTAGGAAAATTTAAAGTAACTATGAAACCCTCTTGTTTACCAAATAGGATGACCATAAAAGTAGCGGTCGCGCTCTTGACGCTCTTGTAGCTTTAAATCGCTCTTTGCATCGTTCGCCCTCGGCTTTCCGGCCGTAGTGAAAAACAACGGAGCTGATGAAGGTCAAGAGCTCGCAGCCCTCGTTTAATTTACTAAGTAATAACTTCTCATGACTAATTACAGACACTGTGGCATACATTTAATAACAGAGGATCATAAATATTCATGGGCGAGGCAGAATTATTTTTTACCATATATTATAATAATTTATATTTAGAGCCCGCTGACAGGTCGCCGGCGCAGCAGAAAGGACAATTTAGATGTGCATTGACCTTAGGATTAGACTCCAGGCGCTGGAAGTACAGGAAGGTGAAGACGGATAGGACTCTTACCCCGGGGATCAATGCTCCCGCACTCACAAGAGCATAAATAACCCAAATGCTCCAGATTCAGTAATTGGATTGATCAAAAAAATATTTAGGAGACTAATGAAATCCCGAGGAACAGTGAATTAGCCGCGGAGAACGTTTCTAGCACCGTTCAATCTCAAGCGTAGGGTTTATTCAAAACGAATCTCTCGAGAAGTCAATACCCTAGAGACGTTTATCATAGGCGAGGTGGGAAATCCATTGCTAACAAGTGATGGGGGATCATGGAAGAGGGGGCCTTGAGGGGATCTGCTGTTCTTCTTTCCTTTTCCATTGGAAATAGAGCTGATTGGTGCCAATATCCAGCGGTGCACACCAACCGGAGGGTGGTCCTGCCCCAGACCCAGTGATATCGGGAACAATATCATCCACTTACTTTTAGGTTGTGTAATTATACGAGAACTGTCTCTTTAATCCTTACATACAGAATGCAGAAGTATCTAGCAGGGTTCCTATGGTGGAAAGTGGATGCACGTAACGCACCAGTATATTGAAGACCTTTTTTGGAGAAGGTGACTTCTTGTGGTGCTATCACCAGATAACCGCTAGTGATGCGCGAATGTGCTGGGATAAGGTGTTAACGAGTGTCTTCTGCGTGCTCGAAAAATATGTTCGAGTCCTCACGGCTCCAAGTCTCGCGACTCTTCGACAGCCGCAACGCATGCAGCGATTCCCTAACAAACAAGAAATCCCTACATGTGTTGTGGCTGTCGCACAGACATTCAGCCGGGGGGACTTGAACATAATTTTCGAGCACGCTGAAGACACTCGGTTATCACCCGAGCATGCTCGATAACGCCTTTTCCGACCATTGCAATGCTCAAAACTGGGACATCTACTATTGTGCGTAAACAACTTTGTTTCAATCGTGTGATGCTCATACAAACTCTCCTGTGACAAGTAACAGGTGTGGGCAATATGAAAAATCACACCTGAAACCCAGGTAAAAGGAGAGAAGTTGACTCAATCTTTGCATTGTGTTTCTGTGTGTGCCACACTAAGCATGGAGAACAGAAAGAGGAGGAGAGAACCGTCTAAGGGCTTGAGAACCAAAATTGCTGAAGAATTACAAGTCTACTCTCAACCGGCAGCACCAAGGGTACAATATGTCTCTCCCATGTCTTAGACAAAACCTTTACTACTCTAACCCCGGCGTTGTGCTGTAACCCCTGGTGAAGTCTCACATGATGCCGCGGCCGGTGGAAGTAGCAGCGGGGAGCGGCACTCTTCCCTGGTGGTAGATTGACATTTCGGCTCTCGCTTCGCTCCGGCCAGGAGGGCCGTCTGTCTCGTCTGTACTCGGCTTTACCTCGCACCAGACCAACCATCTGATTACACTGCAGAGAAAAGTGCAAATACGAGACGGCTGCTCTCCAGGGCCCACTTGTTCTGACAGGTACAGCGGCAGGATACAATGATGAAAAAGACAAGGAGCAAGAAAAGTGAGAAGGAAATGAAATCTGATATGAAGCCGATGTAAAAGCAGAAGCTCCTCCGAAATATAAATTCTTCAGAAGGAAGAAGCCTTTATGTAAAGGATTTAACATCTCCCCCTGCAATAAGGTATCTGATTAGCCGCAGCTTCACAAATGCCATGCCTGGCAGTATAGACTGGCATATTATGCCGGGCTAAAGGTCAACTCCGACTCCGCGCTGATTGAAAGGACGACACCGGCTGCAGCCATTTATATTCTGGCTACAAAGCCGGACTAACAAGCCTCGCCTGCCCAGTGACAGCCACATGAAGCAAATGCTGCAGCAAAGCCCAAGCTCCCGGAGAACATGTCTCCACTTAACTCATCACTTTAGGTTTCAGTGCAGAGTCGGGTTTAATTGGGGCAAGATGGAAAATGATCGAAAATGATGGAGACGACCATATGTGTGAGGAGGATTAAACGAGCTACAGATGTCTCCTTTCATTCGTGCTGTCAGACATCATGTAGCAGAGCTGATTCCAAAATGTATCTGTTCCCTTATTATCACTGGGTAAAAGTGTGCCTGTCATTTCAGGAGGCTGTAACTATATAAATGCTATTCATGGCCTTTATGAGACTTCTAATTTCCTGTTGTTTCTGAGCTGGTGGGTGGAGATAAACTCCTATGATGTCTCCCATACACAGCACACACTGACATGACAGGTTCCTGCTCTCCTGTGTTTATCTCGTACATGTCAATAAGCTGCAGCAGCATGGAAGGGATTATACAGTAGTACTAAGCAGTGTAGATATGACTCCAGCTCTGGTGTTAACAGCAGCATGGAAATTATTATACAGTACTACTGAGCAGCGTAGATATGACTCCAGCTCTGGGATAAGCATCAGCATGGAAAGGGATTATACAGTACTACCGAGCAGTGTAGATATGACTCCAGCTCTGGGATAAGCATCAGCATGGAAAGGGATTATACAGTACTACTGAGCAGTGTAGCTATGACTCCAGCTCTGGGGTAAGCAGCAGCAAGGGATTATACAGTACTACTGAGCAGTATAGATATGACTCCAACTCTGCTATAGGCAGCAGCATTGAAGATGTTGTTCAACAGTACAGAGCATTGTAGATGTGAAGCTAGCACTAGAGTAAGGTAAACAGAAATTTTACAAAGTAGAAGCATTGAGGACAATATGCAACAGTTTTATGCGCAGTTCTGAGCAGTGTGCCCGTGAATCAAGTTCTGGATACGATGAAATATTAGAAAAAAAGCAGCAGTAGCATGGCAGACAATGTAAAACTGAGCAGTGAAGCTGATAATCCAGACTTGGGAGTAAGATAACACAATTATTAGAAAGCAGCAGCATGGAGGACATTGTACAGTATATCAGTACCTAGCCGTGTAGCTGTGATTCCAGCAGTGCTGTGAGATAAAACACTTATTAGAAAGTAGCAGCTTTAAGAAGATTATACAACTATACTGAGCAGTGGTGCTGTGAATCTAGCTCTGGATATGAAAAACACTTTATGTAGCGACAGGCACATAAGAGGCCCCTAATGAAGAACACTATATGGGCCCTTTGCAGCCCAATAACTCATCATAATGCACAATTCCACATACAAAGCTGACATCAACCCCAATACTATCACCCCACTTGACAACACACTGGGGCAAGTGGGAAAAGTGAGGCTAAGTGCCAAAATTTGCGCATGTTACGTATACCCTTTTTCTGGGACTGCTGAGAGCTGATGTTTTTAGTCGGGGATGGGGTCAACATTCATGGCCCCTTGCTAGGTTGTTCATATCAGCCTGCTGCTTTCTGCCTAGCCTTTGCTGGTATTAATTATAGGGGGACCTTACCTCATTTTCTGGGGGGTCCCCGATTTTAATAACCAAGAAAGGCTTGGTAGACAGATGTGATGTGATATTAAAAGCCTGGCAACATCCATAGTTATTAGCTCCTTCCCAGGCTATAAACATCAGCCCACTGCTGTCCGCTTTCCCTCTGCTGGTTAATAAAATTTCGGGAAATCCCGTGCCATTTTTTAAAAGTAATTTATTTAATAATTAACTACATGTACAATAAACGACATGCACTGAACTAACTATATATGTCACTGACATCTTTATATCTATCTATTCTATGTGTATATATCTATTCCATCTATTCTATTTTATCAGGTCACATTGTGATTTTACTGTATGCGGCTGATGAAATGATGGGTTTTCAAAGACACACTTCTGCATTGGTGATTTTCTAAAAAAAAAAAAAAAACTTTCTGCGGAATCACATCCTGATGATAAATCCACACAGAATGTTAATTCAGAGATTGAAAGTCTGACACAGTTTTTTCTAAAAAAAAAATCTCTGAGAAAAACATCATGTATTACATGAGACTTTGCAGCAGATTTTGCGCTTTTTGCTGGAAGTGTCGGCCGCCAACAAAATTCCACAGAATAAATTGACACGCTGTATATTGTAAATTTATATCTCAGGTCATTTTTTGCTCATTTTTTATGCAGACTGTGAATATTATTTCAGTAAAATACTCTAAACTTTGCTACCACTGAAATGCAATATTAGAGATGCAGATTTTCCAAGCAATGTGCAGAGAGAAAATCCCGAAAGCCAGAAATGAATCCGGCAAGTGGAAATATTCTCATGTATCAAAAATGTATCAGAATTTCTATGTTTTGCACTGACCTCATAATGCAGTGTGCGAGGCTTTAATAAATCTCAGGCACCACTTACTAAAACAATCCACGGTGTAAAGTGATAAAAGCTTCGGGTTTGAAATCTGCAACACATCAACTTATGCTGCAAATATCAGTGTGAATTTCACCCTTCACCCTGCAGAGTGACTTGTGCTGCTCCTCTGCATCTTCTGCGCAGCTGGAGTTGTGCATTAATGGATTTCATTGGAACTAAGTTTAAATTCATTCTTTTTTTTTTTCCCAATGCATCTTATTTTTCTTTTCATTTCCTATTCGTTTTGTGTTTTCGTTAGGATAGCATTAAAACTTGCAAAAAAAAACTGTCCAAAAAAAACTGCACCAAAATCAGCCCCAAAAAGTTTCATCAAAGATGGCACTGAAAACTGCACCAAAAATGTTAGTAAATATAGCAACGAAAACAGCACTGAAAAAGGCATAAAAATTGCACCAAAAATAAGCTTTAAAAAAATCGTCCAAAAAATAAAAAGTTGCACCGAAATCAGCCTCAAAAAGTTTTATCAAAGAAGACGCTGAAAACTACTCCAAAAATGTTAGTAAATGTAGCATCAAAAACAGCACCGAAAAAGGCGCAAAAACTGCACCGAAAATGAGCTTAAAAAATTGCACAAAAAAAGACATTAAAAAACTAAATAAGAAATTTGCAGCAACATCAGCATCAGAAAGTTTCATCAAAGATGACGCTGAAAACTGCACCAAAAATGTTAGTAAAAGTAGCCTCAAAACAGCACCAAAAAAAGGCACAAAAACTGCACCAAAAATAAGATTCAAAAATTGCACAAAAAAATAAATAAAAAATTGGACCAAAATCAACCTCATAAAGTTTAATCAAAGATGGCACTGAAAACTGCCCCAAAAATGTTACTAAGGCTATGTACACACGTTGCGGATTCTGTGCGGATCCGCAATTGATTTACAGTACAATGTAAATCAATGAGAAAAAAAAGCTGTGCTAATGGTACGGAAAATCCGCTGGGGAAACGCTGCGGATTAAAAGAAGTAGCATGTCACTTCTTTTTTGAGAATCTGCAGCGTCTTTGTACCCATTCCATTATAGAAATCCGCAGGGGTAAAAAAAGCAGCAAATCCGCAAAAAAACTGCAGCAAAAATGCACAAAAAAACGCTGCGGATCCGCAGAAAAAATGCGACAAATCCGTAGCTGCGTTTTCTGCCAGGAGAGGCAGAATCCGCACCAGAAAATCCTAAAGCTAATCCGCAACGTGTGCACATAGCCTTAAAGTAGCATCAAAAACAGCACCAAAAAAGGCACAAAAACTGCACCAAAATCAGCTTAAAAAATAGCACAAAAAGACATAAAAAAAACTAAATAAAAACTGCATCAAAAACTAAATAAAAAGCTGCTCCTAAATCTGCATAAAGTAAAAAAAATCGCCTACATTTGCATATTCACATAATGCAATTGTAATGCATTTTTCCAAAATATTTTCTCAAATTATGGTAAAAACTGATACATTTTGCCATAATTTTTCATAAATTTAGCTGAATTTTGGAAAAATGGGGGGGAAAAGCACCATAATCTCATAATGTGAACATGCCCTCAAGATGAATTATTGAATTACTGAAATATAAATGTTGCGAATCTCTTGGTTGACATTATTTAGAACAGAATATTGGAAGTTTTTCATGAATTTCAATGATGTTTAATGTTGCAGAAATTAACAATGGCGTGATCGCAATTACGTTAAAAAATGCTCACATCAAACGCAAAACATCTGACAAATGTTAACACAACTGCGGGACGCATCTTTTGCTATTAATATTCAGAAACACAAGAGACAAAGTCTTTGGTTACTGAACCAATTAGATAACTAAGATAATTAGATTGTTAAATTCCTTTCAAAAGGCTGTCCTTGCTGTTTGCCTGAAATCTGTGATTACACTTTAATTATACCAGGCGCTGATTATTATTCTTTTTTCATCCTTTGAGGCAGTTGACATTTCCATAGGAAAAAAAAAAAAGAAAAAAAAAATGCCCAAAATACTTTACAGCATAAATAATGTTTTCTGTGAGCAAAACAGCAAGAATGAACATTCTGCAAAATAATACAGAAGTGTCAACCCTTACCGTTCCACTTGCCTCATAATTGTGGAAAGTCTTGAAAAAGAAATTAAAAAACTTGTTTGTTTGATACTCTGTCCTGTAAAGTTTCTGCTGTATGTGTCCATATGTGGCCACCTAGTGGTTGTTTTGCGGCTTGTTGAGGAATTTGCAGGCATGTTCTAATTATGTAATAAATATGTATCATAAGAAATTGGGTTTGGTAATTAAGCTCACAAAAAAGTAAAGGTAGACAGGGAATAGATAGATAGATAGATAGATAGATAGATAGATAGATAGATAGATAGATAGATAGATAGATAGATAGATAGAGAGAGAGAGAGAGAGATAGATAGATAGATAGATAGATAGATAGATAGATAGATAGATAATAGATAGATAGATAGATAATAGATGATAGATAATAGATGATAGATAATAGATAGATGTGACAGAGAGATAATAGATAGATAATAGAAAATGTATAATAGATAGAATAGATACTGTATATAATAGATTGATAGATAATAGATAATCGATAGATAGATAATAGATAGATACTGTAATATATATAGATAATACAGTACAGACCAAAAGTTTGGATCCATCTATCTATTATCCATCTATTATCTATCTGTCTATCATATATCTATCATCTACAGTACAGACCAAAAGTTTGGACACACCTTCTCATTTAAAGATTTTTCTGTATTTTCATGACTATGAAAATTGTACATTCACACTGAAGGCATCAAAACTATGAATTAACACATGTGGAATTATATACTAAACAAAAAGTGTGAAACAACTGAAATTATGTCTTATGTTCTAGGTTCTTCAAAGTAGCCACCTTTTGCTTTGATGACTGCTTTGCACACTCTTGGCATTCTCTTGATGAGCTTCAAGAGGTAGTCACCGGGAATGGTCTTCCAACATTCTTGAAGGAGTTTCTAGAGATGCTTAGCCCTTGTTGGCCCTTTTGCCTTCACTCTGCGGTCCAGCTCACCCCAAACCATCTCGATTGGGTTCAGGTCTGGTGACTGTGGAGGCCAGGTCATCTGGCGTAGCACCCCATCACTCTCCTTCTTGGGCAAATAGCCCTTACACAGCCTGGAGGTGTGTTTGGGGTTATTGTCCTGTTGAAAAATAAATGATGGTCCAACTAAACGCAAACCGGATGGAATAGCATGCTGCTGCAAGATGCTGTGGTAGCCATGCTGGTTCAGTATGTCTTCAATTTTGAATAAATCCCCAACATTGTCACCAGCAAAGCCCCCCCACACCATCACACCTCCTGCTCCATGCTTCACGGTGGGTACCAGGCATGTAGAGTCCATCCGTTCACCTTTTCTGCGTCGCACAAAGACACGGTGGTTGGAACCAAAGATCTCAAATTTGGACTCATCAGACCAAATCACAGATTTCCTCTGGTCTAATGTCCATTCCTTGTGTTCTTTTGCCCAAACAAGTCTCTTCTGCTTGTTGCCTGTCCTTAGCAGTGGTTTCCTAGCAGCTATTTTACCATGAAGGCCTGCTGCACAAAGTCTCCTCTTAACAGTTGTTGTAGAGATGTGTCTTCTGCTAGAACTCTGTGTAGCATTGACCTGGTCTCTAATCTGAGCTGCTGTTAACCTGCGATTTCTGAGGCTGGTGACTCGGATAAACTTATCCTCAGAAGCAGAGGTGACTCTTTGTCTTCCTTTCCTGGGGCGGTCCTCATGTGAGCCAGTTTCTTTGTAGCGCTTGATGGTTTTTGCCACTGCACTTGGGGAAACTTTCAAAGTTTGCCCAATTTTTCAGACTGACTGACCTTCATTTCTTAAAGTAATGATGGCCACTCGTTTTTCTTTACTTAGCTGCTTTTTTCTTGCCATAATACAAATTCTAACAGTCTATTCAGTAGGACTATCAGCTGTGTATCCACCAGACTTCTGCTCAACACAACTGATGGTCCCAATCCCATTTATAAGGCAAGAAATCCCACTTATTATACATGACAGGGCCCACCTGTGAAGTGAAAACCAGTGGCCTATCCAGGGAGGGGCAGCCGGGGCATGTGCCCCGGACGCAGCCGACAGGGGGGCGCCAGCAGGCCGCCTAATGCGGAGGTCCAAGGAGGAGGCTCCCCATCGGCGGAATTCTGATGCCCCCACACTGAGATTTTTCCGTTCTCTGAGCCGGCTGTCAAATTGACAGCCGGCTCAGAGAAAGAGCTGCGTGTCCCCAAGGATGTACTAGCGTTTTCAGATGCTAGTACCCTTGATCTATGCCCTGACCGCCACCGGCACTTCCGCATCAGTGAAGCACCAGCAGCGTGATCAGGTCACATGATCACGCAGCTGACGTCACTCGCCGGCTCTTCACAGGCAGCCTTGCAGTTTGTGGTAAGTGCTCTAGCTCCAGACGGCTGGGTAATGGAGGCTGGAGCTGAAGACACCAAACTGCCAGAAGGAGAGATGTGGGCTGTGCTGTATACTACTATGTGGGCTGTGCTATATACTACTATGTGGGCAGTGCTGTATACTACTATGCGGGCTGTACTATATACTACTATGTGGGCTGTGCTGTATACTACTGTGTGGGCGGTGTTGTATACTACTGTGTGGGCAGTGCTGTATACTATGCTGGCTGTGCTATATACTACTATGTGGGCAGTGCTGTATACTACTGTGTGGGCAGTGCTGAATACTACTATGCAGGCTGTGCTATATACTTCTATGTGGGCAGTGCTGTATACTACTATGTGGGCTGTGCTATATACTACTATGTGGGCTGTGCTGTATACTGCTATGCGGGCTGTGCTATATACTACTATATGGGCTGTGCTATATACTACTATGTGGGCAATGCTGTATACTACTGTGTGGGTGGTGCTGTATACTATGCGGGCTGTGCTATATACTACTATGTGGGCAGTGCTATATACTACTGTGTGGGCAGTGCTGAATACTACTATGCGGGCTGTGCTATATACTTCTATGTGGGCAGTGCTGTATACTACTATGCAGGCTGTGCTATATACGGTGGCGCAGTGGTTAGCACAGCAGCCTTGCAGCGCTGAAGTCCTGGGTTCTTATCCCACCCTGGCCAACATCTGCGAAGAGTTTGTATGTTCTCTCTGTGTTTGCGTTGGTTTCCTCTGGGATCTCTGGATTTCTCCCACATTCCAAAGACATGCTGATAGGGAATGTAGATTGTGAGCCCCAACGGGGACAGCGATGATAATGTGTGCAAAACTGTAAAGTGCTGCAGAATAGGTTAGCGCTATATAAAAATAAAGATTATTATTTATTTATTTATATACTGCTATGTGGGCTGTGCTGTATACTACTATGCGGGCTGTGGTATATACTACTATGTGGGCTGTGCTATATACTACTATGTGGGCAGTGCTGTATACTACTGTGTGGGCTGTGCTGTATACTACTGTGTGGATTGTGCTATATACTACTATGTGGGCTGTGCTATATACCACTATGTGGGCTGTGCTATATACTACTATGTGGGCTGTGCTGTATACTACTATGTGGGCTGTGCTATATACTACTATGTGGGCTGTGCTGTATACTACTATGTGGGCTGTGCTATATACTACTATGTGGGCTGTGCTATATACTACTAACCGGGCTGTGCTGTATACTATGTGGGCAGTGCTGTATACTACTGTGATCCACAGATTTCTCCACCACATGCAACTGCACCCGGGAAGGGAGGGGATGGGGGCAGAAATCAGGACATTATGAGGGCAGAAGAAATCTGAGGACATTATGGGGGCAGAAATCTGAGGACTTTATAGGGGGGCAGAAATCTGAGGGGGGCGCCAAGCTGATCCTTTGCCCCGGGTGCAGGAAGAGCTAGATACACCTCTGGTGAAAACCATTCCCGGTGACTACCTCTTGAAACTCATTAAGAGAATGCCAAGAGTGTGCAAAGCAGTCATCAAAGCAAAAGGTGGCTACTTTGTAGAACCTAGAATATAAGACATAATTTCAGTTGTTTCACACTTTTTTGTTAAGTATATAATTCCACATGTGTTAATTCATAGTTTTGATGCCTTCAGGGTGAGTGTACAATTTTCATAGTCATGAAAATACAGAAAAATCTTTAAATCAGAAGGTGTCCAAACTTTTGGTCTGTACTGTAGATGATAGATAGATGACAGATAGATAATAGATGGATAATAGATAGATAGATAGATAGATAGATAGATAGATAATAGATAGATAGATAATATATAGATGATAGATAGATAGATAATAGATAGATAGATAATATATAGATGATAGATAGATAGATGACAGATAGATAACAGATAGATGACAGATAATAGATAATAGATATATGATAGATAGATGATAGATAATAGATAGATAGATAGATAGATAGATAGATAATAGATAGATAGATAGATAGATAGGGATTTAAAAAACAGGAGCAGCACGCCGTCATTTCTGATAAAGAGCTATTTTATTGAGTCCATGATGGCGACGTTTTGGACCAAGTAAGTGAACCTTTTTCAAGCAGTGAACAAGTGCAAAATGCTGAATATATGAAGGGTGTAGATAATTACAATATTTAACACTAATATCATAATAAAGAGCATAGCCCTTCATTACAAAGAATATACAAAAAGTGCAAAGTGTTACACAAGTAGATCTACATCTCATTCAGTGCAGTGCAATACTGCCAACACAAGAAGTCTCACACAGTATGCCATATAATGCCAGCTGACAATAAAAGTGCAGGTGTAGATCTATAAAATTGAACATTAATCAGCTCCCCGGCTCACCCCATATAACACATGATGGTGTCCTGTAATATTAAATGTGCATGTCGGGAAGAAGTGTCTCAATACAAAAACTAAAGCGCCACGTTACGCATGAGCTGTAAAAATTCTGTCGATCCGAGCGCCATCTTGGTAATAGAAAGTGGTGCGCACTGATATAGCGCTATTCTAACCCCAAGCAACAAGATGCTGCTCATAAAAAAAAAACCGTGTATTCAAAATGGTTCTAAAAACATTCCCAAATGTATCAGCAAAAGAACTGTGCATGAACAGTAAGATGAAGCAATATAAGAGGAGCCCCAGATTCCGTGGATGAATGTAGGCGGTAATGGGCGAGAACACCCCCTAGTTTGTGGGGCCGCTAACTCACCACAAGAAAATCGGGGAGAGACAAACCCCATGTGAGATCCATCTCTCAACCTGAAATTTCTCTTGGGTACAATTGTCCCCTCATCATGGCACCAATTCATTCCAAGCCACGCAGGAGGGAACGATAGCCCCTCGGTGCTGCCGTAGATGCTTCTCCCAGATGTTCACGATTCTTGCTGAATCACAAAAAATTCCTTGCAGATTTTTGTTAAAGGGGTAAGTCACGAAACATGATTCACACTATCTGAAAAATGAAAAAAGAAGAAATAACATTAGAATACAAAAAAAAAAAGAAGTGAAAGATCTCTCTAAGGATGAAAGTTGCCAATATTATCAATGTTCCTGTTATTGACGCCTTTATTGCCGCTGTAAGCGAGGATATTGACTTTTTGAAACAGACTTGTAACAGAAATTTACTCCAAAAACCAAATAGGAGGCGTGAGGAGGGTTTGGCATTGTCAGAATTGTTCCATGACGATCACATCACCATCGAGTCGGCTGACAAAGGCGGTGGTGTCGTTACAGGGAATCTGTCACCCCAAAAATCGTATATGAGATGAGCCCACCGGCTTGTAATGTAACACATTCTGTAATGCTGTAGATAAGCCCCCGATGTGACCTGAAAAACAGGTTAGATTATACTCACCCAGCTTATAGGCGAATTTTGACGGTGACAGGTTCCCCCTTAAATATATTTAACATTTAGATGTTAAATATTATAATTATGTACACCCTTTAAATATTCAGAATCTTGCACTGCTTGAAAAAGGGTCACATCCTTGGACCGAAACGTCGCCATCATGGGCTAAATAAAATACCGCAGCTCTTTTTCACAAATGACGGCGTGCTGCTCCTGTTTTTTTGGATCCCTACATTTGAGGTTTGCTATTTGCCTGTGGGAGCTTTTTTGCACCCGGACTCTCTATATCTTTTTTGTGCTGATCTGTTCTACCTTTTTGTAGATAGATATATAGATAGATAATAGAAGATATATAATAGAAAGATAATAGACAGATAGATGATAGATAATAGATAGATGATAGATAGATGATGGCTAGATAATAGATGGATAATAGATAGATAATAGTCTACATAGTTGATAGATAATAGATGATAGATAGATAGATAATAGATAGATAATAGATAGATAATAGATGATGGATAGATAATAGATAGATAATAGATAATAAATAGATATAGACAGATAGATAGATAATAGATCGATAATAGATAATAGATAATAATCATTCCTCCTGGTATCTGTTTTGAACTGTATTTCTGTTATGCTGTAATGTTTATTGTCTGTACAAGTCCCCTCTATAATTTGTAAAGCGCTGCGGAATATGTTGGCGCTATATAAATAAAATTATTATTATTATTATTATTATTAATAATCCTAATTATAAAGATACTTTTCTGCCAGCCATGGAATTTTTAACTCTATCATCTCCAGTGCTTAGCTCGCACGGCCGCCTCGCCTTTATATTCCTGGAGGTTGTATCTAGCACCACTATATATTTGGCACATATGGAGGACAAGTTAGACGGGTGTGATTAGCCCACGCCGGGTCTTCATTTGCAGGACCTCGTTTATGGACGTCTGACCCATGGATATTCTGTTAACCCCTGTGACTGTCCCTTTCTATGTGTCCATGTACCTCCGTGTTTTGCATCTTGGTGACGCATTATTATACCGGCGGGGCAGACATTAATGGAATCTCTGAGAAAGACTTTAGTAAATGTAAATGTGAAGCGGCCGTTAGCGAGTCCAGACCGATTGCTACAAAATTGTAGCAAAATAAGCCAAATAAGTGAGTGGATTTATGCCCCTGATTTCCCATTTCCTCCCATGTACGGAGCATAAATAAGAGGCAGCGGGAGGAGGCGGATTATTTGCTTGCTCAGCACGGATGGTGCTGTTGGAGCATGAATGGCGCGGTGCGGGGGCCGCCCGGAGACATTAGAGAGATGCGTCTGTCCTCCTCTCCTTAATGTCGTCTCTTAGGTAAAGTGACCGTCTCCATATTTCCCATTACCTGGATCTGTCCCATTTGATCTCCGCAGCGCTCACGCTCTCCGCCCGCGCCCTGACAACAGCAAATTATCCATAGTAAGTGCTGAACTCGGGGTCACGGCTCGTGTATGGACACCGCCACCGAGCGCTCCCCACCCGCGGCTCCTGTCTGACTGTATCATATAATGTTTGAGCTGCATTTCGCTCTCTTCGTAAATTGTATTACGTAAAAGGGTTTTCTGGGTACACGGATTATTAAACCATTGTAAACTGAATGAGAAATGTTACATAGTTACATAGGCTGAAAAATGACCAAGGTCCATGATGTTCAACCTTTCTCCAATGAAGAAACTTCAGAATTTACTTGCTATTAGAATTCTGTTGTGTCACTGAGCTTTCATGTGTGGTCATGTGACTTCCTGTCAAAGCACAGAGTACAGAGATTTCCTGTCTGTGCTTAGAATGAAGCGTAACCGGCCAATCAAACACAGCCCTGCTGGCAGGAGGCGGGACACAGCCACAAGATATCAGAACAGTGAGCACGGAATAGTGATGTCATGGGGGTGTGAGCAGCGATCATTGGGAAGATTCTGGACTGCAGGAGAGTAGGGATGGGCAAACCAGAACGCTAAATTTTGGGGTCCGTATCGAACACCTATTGTCCATGCATGAAACCTGAGCATGGACTTGTCCAGGAAGTCAGTGTTACTGTTCAAGTTCGGCGGCCTGAACATTGGGTGTTTTCCCCCACTGTCATGTTTGTGACAGAGCACAGTGGTTTCCACGCTGTCAGATGACAGTGTGTGAGCCAACAGCTGTGACAAGCAGTAAAAAGTTTACCGCCGGTCACAGTCATCGCCTAATGAGAGAGTACTACTCTCATCATCCTGCACCTGCTCTTGCTGATAGCAGCGAGAGCAGACAGGGCTGATGAGAGTATTCATCAACTGATGTCTGTGCAATAAATAAATAAATGACTTGGATTCCCCTCTATTTTTGATAACCAGCACAGGTAAAGCTGACGGCTGTGGGCTGCAGCCCCAAGCTGTCAGCTTTATATTGGCTGGTAATCAAAAATAGAGGGGTTCCCACACTGTATTTTTTAAGCATTTAAATAAATAATTAACAAAACAGCATACAGCTGGGGGCTGGTATTCTCAGATTGGGAAGGGACCATGGATAATGGCCCTCCCCAGCCTAAAATTAGCAGCCCACAGCCACCTTAGAGAAGGCGCATCTGTTAGATGTGCCAATTCTGGGGCTTTGTCCGGCTCTTCCCACTTGCCTTGGTGCGGTGACGAGTGGAGTAATATTTGTGGGGTTATTGTCAGCCATATTCCTCACCTCTCCACCGATAATCCATTAATGGCCATGTGTCACGATGGTCCAGGTGGTTTGAAGAGCGGTGAAATCAGTGATGCGACTGCTCTCCATGCCAGCCAGTTCGCACTGAGCAGAGCGTGAGAATCGTTGCGTGTGATTGATGGTAAACTTAATGATGTCACCACCAGTCACAGGCAGGCATGTCTTCTCCCGCTTTGCTCACTGCTCAGCGTGTTCCGGCTGGTGTGGAAAGCATGCGCATCACTGATGTGACTCTTCTCCAAACCAACCGGATCATCGGGGAACACTGAACACGGACTGTACACCTGATGCGCATAGACTGCACCTAATAAAGCTTGTTGAAAGGTTGCAACACAGCCAATCACCAAGCTTTATAAATGTGGGCACTTCCTGCTCAATCACAGCCATGAAAAGTATTGGCATGGCTGTGATTGGGTGGTGCAGCATGTGAGACAGCCTGTACAAAGACAGCATCCGCCATTTTCAGCATTGTCAGACAGAAGATGAGCGTGCAGTACAGCCTAATGCATATGGCCCCGATTAATGTACCTCATTAATATTGCTGGCACATCCTAGTACACCGTGAAAGTCCAGCCTTGTGTATTGTGCTCATCCAGCCTAGTGCACTTCCAGTGTCCTGTATACTGCCCGACCTGTCCATCCTGATGCAGAGTCGACTTCCAGTTTTGTTTATCGTGGTCATAAATTTGAGAACATCAAATAGGCGACTGGTTGTAATGGTGGAGCTGCTGCAGGCAAAGGATGTGATAGTTCTGTAGTTGCCAAAATAAAAGACCTTCCTCTGGAACAAGTTGGCGCCTGAACTCTCGGCATCATTTCCCAAGGCCCGAGTAATGCTGGCTGAATGGTGATGCCAAAAGATACTAAAAAGGTGCTAGACTGGATGGTTAAAAATGACTCTAATTCCGTGGCATTGTCTTCCACCCATTCCCCAGTAGAAAACACAGATTTGGCACCTGAGGACCATGGTCAGGAATTCATCCACCTCTCCCTCTTGCAAAACAGCCAAGCAGTCTGAGCCACAAGTCATTCAGCAGTCTCTTCTGCTGTGTGAGGACTCCGCTGGCTGTGGTTCCGTGGCCCATCCACAAGTGAAGGAGACTTAGTGCACTGATACCGAACAACCTATGTTGAAGGACGAGTATGTGGGAGGACCAGTGCCCATGGTCAGCCCACCACTGCAGGATATCTCAGAAGATAAAGAAACACAGGTACCAACTGGTGCGTCTTTTTGCAATCCTCAGACAGTTCTTTGCTCTTCTTTCTTTTCTCCATGCTCAATGTGGTCACACACGGACACAGGACAGAGGTTGAGTCAACTTTAATCCATGTCAACTGGCTGCAAGTGTGATTTAGTTATTGCCAACACCTGTTAGGTGCCACAGGTAAGTTACAGGTGCTGTTAATTACACTAATTAGAGAAGCATCACACGATTTTTCCAACAGTGCTAATACTTTTGTCCACCCCCTTTTTTATGTTTGGTGTGGAATTATATCCAATTTGGCTTTGGGACAATTCTTTTTGTGTTTTTTCATTTAAGACAAATTAAATGAAGATAATAATAACAAATAATTTGTGTTTGCAATCATTTTCAGGAAGAAACTGAGTATTATCTGACAGAATTGCAGGGGTGTCAATACTTTTGGCCATGACTGTATGTACTCTGCAACCCCGCCTGTGGGAGTACTGTGTCTTTTTGCCATTGTGTGTACTCTGCAACGCTGCCTGTGGGAGTACTGTGCCTTTATGCCATTGTGTGTACTCTGCAACCCCACCTGTGGGAGTACTGTGCCTTTATGCCATTGTGTGCACTCTGCAACCCCGCCTGTGGGAGTACTGTGCCTTTATGCCATTGTGTGTACTCTGCAACCTCGCCTATGGGAGTACTGTGCCTTTATGCCATTGTGTGTACTCTGCAACCTCGCCTATGGGAGTTCTGTGCCTTTATGCCATTGTGTGTACTCTGCAACCCCACCTGTGGGAGTACTGTGCCTTTATGCCATTGTGTGTACTCATCAACCTCGCCTATGGGAGTACTGTGCCATTATGCCATTGTGTGTACTCTGCAACCCCACCTGTGGGAGTACTGTGCCTTTATGCCATTGTGTGCACTCTGCAACCCCGCCTATGGGAGTACTGTGCCTTTATGCCATTGTGTGTACTCTGCAACCTTGCCTATGGGAGTACTGTGCCTTTATGCCATTGTGTGTACTCTGCAACCTCGCCTATGGGAGTTCTGTGCCTTTATGCCATTGTGTGTACTCTGCAACCCCACCTGTGGGAGTACTGTGCCTTTATGCCATTGTGTGTACTCATCAACCTCGCCTATGGGAGTACTGTGCCTTTATGCCATTGTGTGTACTCTGCAACCCCACCTGTGGGAGTACTGTGCCTTTATGCCATTGTGTGCACTCTGCAACCCTGCCTGTGGGAGTACTGTGCCTTTATGCCATTGTGTGTACTCTGCAACCTCGCCTATGGGAGTACTGAGCCTTTATGCCATTGTGTGTACTCTGCAACCTCGCCTATGGCAGTTCTGTGCCTTTATGCCATTGTGTGTACTCTGCAACCCCACCTGTGGGAGTACTGTGCCTTTATGCCATTGTGTGTACTCTGCAACCTCGCCTGTGGGAGCACTGTGCCTCTATGTCATTGTGCGTACTCTGCAACTTGGCCTGTGGGAGTGCTGTGCCTTTATGCCATTGTGCGTACTCTGCAACCTCACCTGTGGGATTACTGTGCCTTTATGCCATTGTATGTACTCTGCAACCTCGCCTGTGGGAGTACTGTGCCTTTATGCCATTGTGTGCACTCTGCAACCCCACCTGTGGGAGTACTGTGCCTTTATGCCATTGTGTGTACTCTGCAACCCCACCTGTGGGAGTACTGTGCCTTTATGCCATTGTGTGCACTCTGCAACCTCGCCTGTGGGAGTACTGTGCCTTTATGCCATTGTGTGTACTCTGCAACCTCGCCTATGGGAGTACTGTGCCTTTATGCCATTGTGTGTACTCTGCAACCTCGCCTATGGGAGTTCTGTGCCTTTATGCCATTGTGTGTACTCTGCAACCCCACCTGTGGGAGTACTGTACCTTTATGCCATTGTGTGTACTCATCAACCTCGCCTATGGGAGTACTGTGCCTTTATGCCATTGTGTGTACTCTGCAACCCCACCTGTGGGAGTACTGTGCCTTTATGCCATTGTGTGCACTCTGCAACCCTGCCTGTGGGAGTACTGTGCCTTTATGCCATTGTGTGTACTCTGCAACCTCGCCTGTGGGAGTACTGTGCCTTTATGCCATTGTGTGCACTCTGCAACCCCACCTGTGGGAGTACTGTGCCTTTATGCCATTGTGTGTACTCTGCAACCCCACCTGTGACAGTACTGTGCCTTTATGCCATTGTGTGCACTCTGCAACCCCGCCTGTGGGAGTACTGTGCCTTTATGCCATTGTGTGTACTCTGCAACCTCGTCTATGGGAGTGCTGTGCCTTTATGACATTGTGTGTACTCTGCAACCTCGCCTATGGGAGTTCTGTGCCTTTATGCCATTGTGTGTACTCTGCAACCCCACCTGTGGGAGTACTGTGCCTTTATGCCATTGTGTGTACTCATCAACCTCGCCTATGGGAGTACTGTGCCTTTATGCCATTGTGTGTACTCTGCAACCCCACCTGTGGGAGTACTGTGCCTTTATGCCATTGTGTGCACTCTGCAACTCTGCCTGTGGGAGTACTGTGCCTTTATGCCATTGTGTGTACTCTGCAACCTCGCCTGTGGGAGTACTGTGCCTTTATGCCATTGTGTGCACTCTGCAACCCCACCTGTGGGAGTACTGTGCCTTTATGCCATTGTGTGTACTCTGCAACCCCACCTGTGGCAGTACTGTGCCTTTATGCCATTGTGTGCACTCTGCAACCCCGCCTGTGGGAGTACTGTGCCTTTATGCCATTGTGTGTACTCTGCAACCTCGCCTATGGGAGTACTGTGCCTTTATGCCATTGTGTGTACTCTGCAACCTCGCCTATGGGAGTTCTGTGCCTTTATGCCATTGTGTGTACTCTGCAACCCCACCTGTGGGAGTACTGTGCCTTTATGCCATTGTGTGTACTCATCAACCTCGCCTATGGGAGTACTGTGCCATTATGCCATTGTGTGTACTCTGCAACCCCACCTGTGGGAGTACTGTGCCTTTATGCCATTGTGTGCACTCTGCAACCCTGCCTGTGGGAGTACTGTGCCTTTATGCCATTGTGTGTACTCTGCAACCTCGCCTATGGGAGTACTGTGCATTTATGCCATTGTGTGTACTCTGCAACCTCACCTATGGGAGTTCTGTGCCTTTATGCCATTGTGTGTACTCTGCAACCCCACCTGTGGGAGTACTGTGCCCTTATGCCATTGTGTGTACTCTGCAACTTGGCCTGTGGGAGTGCTGTGCCTTTATGCCATTGTGCGTACTCTTTAACCTCACCTGTGGGAGTACTGTGCCTTTATGCCATTGTATGTACTCTGCAACCTCACCTGTGGGAGTATTGTGCCTTTATGCTGTTGTATGTACTCTGCAACCCCATCTGTGGGAGTACTGTGCCTTTATGCTGCTGTGTGTACTCTGCAATCCTGCCTGTGGGAGTACTGTGCCTTTCTGCCATTGTGTGCACTCTGCAACCCCACCTGTGGGAGTACTGTGCCTTTATGCCATTGAATAGATTGTAAGCTCTCACGAGCAGGGTCGTCTTATATCGCTTTAATTATTGTATTGTTAACGTTGTTACTCATGACTGTTGTGTTTGAAACTGTAAAGCGCTGCGGAATATGTTGGCGCTATATAAATAAAGATTATTAATATTGTGTGTACTCTGCAACCCCGCCTGTGGGAGTACTGTGCCTTTAATGTGGTTTTCTGTTCTCTGCAACCCCACCTGTGGGAGTACTGCCCCCCATTATCTGGGGTGAGATTTTTAATCAACTTCTGTAGGGATACGGTGCTAGACGGAAATGTTGAGGACAAAATCATATGTGCAATGTTTACATTCTGAGTAATTTCGTAGCCCAAGTATCTCTGTACTAATGGTGAGGGGCAGAACAAGTAGAGGCAGTCTGAGAGTAGATGGCTGAGAGAGCCTCCAGTTCCTTTGCTTTGTGTTCCACCACGTCCTCTCATAATCATGGCCCCAGTTCCAACAAGCAAGAAAATAGAAAAGGAGTACAATTCCACTATCCCTAGCTGAAGTATACTGCACAGACATGGTTGCCTGCTTTGAACAATAATTTTTTCAAGGGAAATACTTCGTAGCTCCGGGATCCAAAGGCAACAGCAATGAGAAGGCCTCACAAGGCCAAAGGGCTGGCACTGCTAGTGGCGATAATTATGGGGCACCGCCAGCTGTATCCAGAATCTAAGTACGAGCTTTTTATCTGCCGTTGCTCTATTGTTCGCTACTGAAGGTAAAAGTTTGGCTCTGTGGGGGAAATACGAAAACTTCCTGCGTGGACGAAACTTTTCATCAGCTTCTGTGGAGGTTCTCTGCTCCATGCTCTGTGGGTGAAATTTGTCATCTGCTTCTATAGGGGCATTGTGCTCCATGCTCTGTGGGTGAAATGTTTAACTGGACTGCCGATAGCGAGCCTTGCAGCGGACCACCAGCTCGATCCAAGGTCATACTACCAGCTTTTGTAAAATACGCTACTGGAGCAGACACTTTGGAGCTGTGGGGGCACTGTGCCCCATTGGGAGTAACTGGGTTGGAAGAATCAAGCCTTAGGCTGGTTTCACACTTGCGTTTCAAAACGCATGCGTTTTAAAAAAAACGCATGGTGAAAAAACGCATGTAAACGCGTGCAAACAATGCGTTTTTTTGACGCATGCGTTTTTGCATGTGGTGAAAAAACGCGGCGTTTTGACGCGTTTACATGCGTTTTTTCATGCGTTTGCGTTTTTTAAACGCATGCTGAGAAATGTGTGACAGCTGCCAATCATCAAAATAAAGTAAAAAACCCACTATAAACATAAATAGTTAGGGTTAGGGTTAGGGGTAGGGTTAGGGGTAGGGATCCTAACCCTACCCGTAACCCTAACCCTAAAGGGTTAGTGTTAGGGGTAGGGTTAGGGATAGGGTTAGGATCCCTTTAGGGTTAGGATCCCTTTAGATTTAGGGTTAGGGTTAGGATCCCTTTATCACCTTTATGGTGGGGGGTGGCATATTAGTGTGCTTTCTGTTTTTTTTTAATAAAAACGCATGCGTTTTAAATGCAAACAAACGCATGTGCTTAAAAACCCTTGCGTTTACATAGACATCAATAGGTTTTTTTGCCGCAAAGAAAAACGCCACAAAAATTACTACATGTTGCATTTCTGCAACACAACGCATGCAGAGAAAAAACGCATGCGTTGCAAAAACGCGTCAAAACGCATGCAAAAAACGCATGCATTTTTAATGTTAAATATAGGGAAAAAAACGCATGCTTTTTTTGCGTTTTTTACCGCAAAAACGCAAAAAAAAAAAAACCGCAAATGTGAAACCAGCCTTAGTCTCTGTTGAAATTTTTGCTATTCATTTAATTTTTATTTTACCATGATGGTGAAAGAATCCATTTAAGTCATTTCTCTACCCATATGTGTTTGCAGGGCAGTTTTCCTGCTTCCCCCCCCCCCCATGTAGCTTCCTTTTGCAGCCCCTAGCCCTTACTATGACAATTTTACAGCCATTTTAAAGCACCAAAGTTTGGGGCCCCATTGACTTCTATTGGGTTTGGGTTCTGGTCTGCGGTCAAGTTCAATTGTGAACTGAACTTTTACTTCTTTTTCGTCCGATCCTGAGCATTCACGAGTCCGCTGATCTCTGCGTATAATCCCAACCACAGGGTGCCAATGTGGTTAAAGTGGGAGCTGCTGTCGCTATTGAGAGCAACATCTACAGTAGGAAGTCAACACCGATCTGTGGTCAACACAGCAGGATATCAGTGATAGAAAACATCTGACATCATAGCATTTCCCGCTAAAAATGATACTGCTCTTTTATCTCATGTCAGTAACAAAGTTTATTGTTGGTCATCAAGGAGTTAATGCTTACAAAAAAAAAGAAACATGGATCAAGACAATATAGTAAATCAGAAAAACCATAAACCAAAATGAACATAAAAAGTTACAAAACAACATTTAAAAAGCATTCAAAAAGTATCCACAGCAACAAGAACTCCATTAGAGGCACATAACTGGTCTCTGCTTTGATACATTGTACACTTCCATCATTCCCAGCTCAGCCGACCGGACAGCCTCATTCTCCGAGTTATTTCAATCCCTGCCTATCATGACCCCAATTCTACCTTTATAATGAGGTTGCGCTAAATCCCCCGGATGGGTCTGCTGTATTTCTTCAGTCATGGACGGAGCTTTGTGAAAGTTGTAAAGACTCCTCTACAGAAATCTTTTTCACTTCCCTTTTTTTTCTTAATATTTTGTCATTCCCATCTCGTAAAATAAAGCGTCTACCAAAAAATACTGACCTTTAGAAAAATCACATGAGGACGAACATAACGTACAGATTATCGACATGGTCCAGAACCGTGAAATCATCTGAAGTTCACCCGAATCTAGAATTCAACCCCATTGCCAGGACTTGATTCTCGGGCTTCCAATATTCAGATCTACAAATCTTCAAGCGGAAACAGCAATTGCTTCACTGTTAAACATTAGATCCAGCACCGACAAATACAAATATCACTCTCTTTATTATGAACTCATTAAGAAAAAACAGTAATGTAGACAATGTTTTGTTTCGCTCTTCACAATCCCGATCACCATTGTAAGAGATATCATTCTATAGCTAATTGATGGAATCAGGCCTCAAATATCTATATATAGATTATAGATAGATAATACACCATGTTCCAAATTATTATGCAAATTATATTTTTCTCGGATTTTCCTAAATGGTCGGTGCAAATGACAGTCAGTCTAATAAAAGTCATCACCCGTTACATTATACATCGAGTTTTGTTGAAGAAACCTCCCAATGATAACAGTATAATCTCCAAAATGAATAAAACCCCACAATGCACTGTTCCAAATTATTAGGCCCAGTAGAATTTCTATACATTTGATATAAAGAACTGAAAAGACTCAGTTATGTGGAATTTGCAGCATTAGGAGGTCACATTCACTGAACAAAAAAGCTATTTAACTCCAAAACCTCCTAACAGCCAAGTTACGTTTAACATAGGAGCCTTCTTTGATGTCACCTTCACAATTCTTGCCTCCATTGAACTTGTGAGTAGTGTTGAGCATTCCGATACCGCAAGTATCGGGTATCGGCCGATACTTGCGGTATCGGAATTCCGATACCGAGATCCGATATTTTTGTGATATCGGGTATCGGTATCGGAAGTGTAAAATAAAGAATTAAAATAAAAAATATTGTTATATTCACCTCTCCGGCGGCCCCTGGACATCAGCGGGAGGATCCGGCGTCCGGCACGGCTTCTTTCTTCAAAATGCGCGCCTTCAGGACCTGTGGAATGACGTCCCGGCTTCTGATTGGTCGCGTGCCGCCCATGTGACCGCCACGCGACCAATCAGAAGCCGCGACGTCATTCCTCAGCTAAAGTCCTAGAATGAGCGCCTTCTAGGACCTGAGGAATGACGTCGCGGCTTCTGATTGGTCGCGTGGCGGTCACATGGGCGGCACGCGACCAATCAGAAGCCGGGACGTCATTCCACAGGTCCTGAAGGCGCGCATTTTGAAGAAAGAAGCCGTGCCGGACGCCGGATCCTCCCGCTGATGTCCAGGGGCCGCCGGAGAGGTGAATATAACAATATTTTTTATTTTAATTCTTTATTTTACACTTTAATATGGATCCCAGGGCCTGAAGGAGAGTTTCCTCTCCTTCAGACCCTGGGATCCATGAGGATACATTCCGATACTTGATGTCCCATTGACTTGTATTGGTATCGGATATCGGTATCGGCGATATCCGATATTTTTCGGGTATCGGCCGATACTATCCGATACCGATACTTTCAAGTATCGGACGGTATCGCTCAACACTACTTGTGAGTTTTTGGAGAGTTTCTGCTCGTATTTCTTCCCTCCAGAGCTGCTATTTTGATGTGAACGCCTCCCACCCTCATAGATCTTGTGCTGGATGATCCTCCAAAGGTTCTCTATAGGGTTGAGGTCAGGGGAGGATGGTGGCCGCACCATGAGTTTATCTCCTTTATGCCCATAGCAGCCAATGACTCAGAGGGATTCTTTGCAGCATGAGATGGGGCATTGTCAGCATGAAGATGATTTTGCTCCTGGTTTCTGCTTTTTATACCTTGGAAGAAAGTTGTCAGTCAGAAACTCTATATACTTTACAGAGGTCATTTTCACACCTTCAGGAACCTTTAAAGGGCCCTTCCAGCTGTTTCCCCATGATTCCGGCCCAAAACATGACTCCTCCACCTCCTTGATGATGTCACAGCCTTGTTGGGACATGGTGGCCATCCACCAACCATCCACTACTCCATGCATCTGGACCATCCAGGGTTGCTTGACACTCATCAGTAAACAAGACTGTTTGAAAATTAGTCTTCATGTATATCTGGGCCCACTGCAACTGTTTCTGCTTGTGAACACTGTTTAGGGGTGGCCGAATAGGAGGTTTATGCACCACAACAAGCCTTTGAAGGATCCTACACCTTGAGGTTCGAGGGACTCCAGAGGCGCCAGCAGCTTCAAATATCTGTTTGCTGCTTTGTAATGGTATTTTGGCAGCTGCTCTCTTAGTCCAATGAATTTGTCTGGCAGAAACCTTCCTCATTATGCCTTTATCTGCATGAACTCTGTCTGTGCTCTGTTTCAGTCACAAATCTCTTCACAGTATGATGACCACGATTACGTTTTCGAGAAAGATCTAATGTTTTCATCCCTTGACCAAGGCATTGCACTATTTGTTGCTTTTTGGCAGCAGAGAGATCATTTTTCTTTCCCATGTTACGTGAAACCTGTGGCCTGCTTAATAATGTGGAACATCATTTTTAAGTAGTTTTCCTTTAATTAGAATCACCTGGAAAACTAATTATCACATGTGTTTAAAGGGACACTGTCACCTGAATTTGGAGGGAACAATCTTCAGCCATGGAGGCGGGGTTTTGGGGTTTTTGATTCACCCTTTCCTTACCCGCTGGCTGCATGCTGGCTGCAATATTGGATTGAAGTTCATTCTCTGTCCTCCGTAGTACACGCCTGCACCAGGCAATCTTACCTTGTGCAGGCGTGTACTATCGAGGACAGAGAATGAACTTCAATCCAATATTGCAGCCAGCATGCAGCCAGCGGGTAAGGAAAGGGTGAATCAAACACCCAAAAACCCCGCCTCCATGGCTGAAGATTGTTCCCTCCAAAATCAGGTGACAGTGTCCCTTTAAGACTGATTTCAGTGATCCATTGAGCCCTGAGACACAATAACATCCACGAGTTTATTTGAAAAACAAAACAAATCTTTCTGACACTTAAATCCAATTTGCATAATAATTTGGAACACAGTGTAGATAACAGATAGATAGATAATAGATAGATGATAGATAATAGATAGATAGATAATAGATAGAAAATAGATAGAGATAATAAATTGATAGATAGATGATAGATCGATAATAGATAGATAATAGACAGATGATAGATAATAGATATATAGATAATAGATAGTAGATAGATAGATAATAGATTAATATGAGAAGAACATCTGTCCGTGTATCTGTTCCTTTGTTCCGTTCTGTCTGTGTCGCTCTCTAGTTCTTTCCTCACCTTCTTATCATATTATCTATCTGTTATTTTCCCATCTCATCATGCCGAGGCTTCAGGGGCTCAGTGTGCATCACACAGATGTCAGCTGACGACAGGCAGGGGATGTGCTGCTCAGACTTGGCACACTTTATTTTCACTTTCCAAATGTTATAACATTGACTTCTGGCGCAGGCAGCCTCATCCATCAAGAGACAGTTCACCACTGGAGACAGAAACTTTACTGAGGACTCCTCACTCCCCCCACTATGTCCCCCTGAGCCTTCCTGAGATGAATCAGCCCACAGTGCGGGAAACAGACACCATAATGTTCTGTACACAGTGACCTTGCTGAGTGATATAACATAAAGACCATACTTTATACATATAACTATCCAGAAACACAACGTCTGCAATGGCCGACAAATCTCAGCATGACTCAACGCATAGGATCATCTATAACAGAATATGAATGGTTACTCTACATGTACTGCAACTTTGTAACTCACTATTCTGCTGGTGCAATCACTGTGTACATACATTACATTACTGATCCTGAGTTACATCCTGTATTATACCCCAGAGCTGCACTCACTATTCTGCTGGTGCAGTCACTGTGTACATACATTACATTACTGATTCTGAGTTACATCCTGAATTATACTCCAGAGCTGCATTCACTATTCTGCTGGTGCAGTCACTGTGTACATACATTACATTACTGATCCTGAGTTACATCCTGAATTATACTCCAGAGCTGCATTCACTATTCTGCTGGTGCAGTCACTGTGTACATACATTACATTACTGATCCTGAGTTACATCCTGGATTATACTCCAGAGCTGCACTCACTATTCTGCTGGTGCAGTCACTGTGTACATACATTACATTACTGATCCGGAGTTACATCCTGGATTATACTCCAGAGCTGCACTCACTATTCTGCTGGTGCAGTCACTGTGTACATACATTACATTACTGATCCTGAGTTACATCCTGTATTATACCCCAGAGCTGCACTCACTATTCTGCTGGTGCAGTCACTGTGTACATACATTACATTACTGATCCTGAGTTACCTCCTGTATTATACCCCAGAGCTGCACTCACTATTCTGCTGGTGCAGTCACTGTGTACATACATTGCATTACTGATCCTGAGTTACCTCCTGTATTATACTCCAGAGCTGTACTCACTATTCTGCTGGTGCAGTCACTGTGTACATACATTACATTACTGTTCCTGAGTTACATCCTGTATTATACCCCAGAGCTGCACTCACTATTCTGCTGGTGCAGTCACTGTGTACATACATTACATTACTGATCCTGAGTTACATCCTGTATTATACTCCAGAGCTGCACTCACTATTCTGCTGGTGCAGTCACTGTGTACATACATTACATTACTGTTCCTGAGTTACATCCTGTATTATACTCCAGAGCTGCACTCACTATTCTGCTGGTGCACTCACTGTGTACATACATTACACTACTGATCCTGAGTTATATCCTGTATTATACTCCAGAGCTGCACTCACTATTCTGCTGGTGCAGTCACTGTGTACATACATTACATTACTGATCCTGAGTTACATCCTGTATTATACTCCAGAGCTGCACTCACTATTCTGCTGGTGCAGTCACTGTGTACATACATTACATTACTGATCCTGAGTTACATCCTGTATTATACTCCAGAGCTGCACTCACTATTCTGCTGGTGCACTCACTGTGTACATACATTACATTACTGATCCTGAGTTACCTCCTGTATTATACTCCAGAGCTGCACTCACTATTCTGCTGGTGCACTCACTGTGTACATACATTACATTACTGATCCTGAGTTACCTCCTGTATTATACTCCAGAGCTGCACTCACTATACAGTGTCTTTTTGCCTAGATTGTTATATCTTGTTGTTTAGTGGTGATGGGACTACTAGTCTCAGCATCACCTATTTCCTGTACATTCCTGTTTGCACTGTCATGTCTACGATGACCTCTTATCTATAGTCGCTGAGTTCTCTTTTTGCACATGCCGATTTCCAGGCGCCATTTGATATTTGCAGGGAGGATCCTGACCGCTGTCCCTGCCCATTCTCGGAATCGTCCACTATATGTATGTGTGGTATCCGATAAGGGGCTGATGGGCGATGGCGGGCACGGGCGGCGGAGTGCAGCTTGTGTGATTATTTTATAATCAGGCAGCTTAACTTCTGCTCTCCGCTAATCTTCCAACCATGGAAATTTAATGCTGTTGTTCTGCAAACACGGATTTACCGGGAGTAATATAGGAAGGACTCCGCACAGCATGTGGGTAGATTTAATGCACAGATGCAGCTGAGCCGAGTTTGTTATTTCAGAAAAGGTATTATGGAAACATAATATGGCTTATTTGTTAGAGAACTGTAACAAGAAGTGCTGGAAACATTGTAACAAACCGCGGAATGATATGCAAATCAGCTCATCCTCTAGTGCCACCTAGAGGTAGTGACAATATAAAACAGACGGGCGAATGCTTTTAATTATTTTATAAACTCTCATGTGATTCTTTAAAGGATAAGAACTTTTAAGGAGACTGTGTCCAACAGGTGGAAGCTTCCTTTCTTCTAGAGAGCAGCTAAATGACCTTTTCTCTTGTGGATCATTGTCTGTCTTATTAGTTCTCTATGCCCTTAACCCAAAAAAGTAATACGATCTGAGATGCCATGTACCATAAAAGGTGGAGATCTTTTTTTATAAAAAAAAATAAAAATACCCTGTGAATATTGCACTTTCCCAATCTAGGTAATGCATATGACACGCTTCATCATCCCCCAAATTAATAAATCCTGACACAGTTCAGACTCCCAAAATATAGAAGTTCTACACAAATAGAGACCAGACCCTAAATAGAGTTACCAGACCAGCCAGCCCAAACCACAGTTCAGATCCTCTAATTAAATCCAGTTCAGCCCCCCAAAGAAATACAGAAAAAAACAATAAAGACCCCCTACTATACCTGCCTAAAAATATACAAAAGCAGCCCAGTCCAAAGAAAAATATACCCTACTCCATAAGTAAAGACAGACCCACTAAACAAGGGCACACCCCAGACCAGGCCCTCTAACCAATACAGACCCCAGACCAGGCCCTCTAACCAATACAGACCCCTGACCAAACCTACTAAGCAAAATATATAGTAATAAACTATTCAAATCAGCTCAGTACTGTTAAATATAGACCAACCAGCTAAAAAATACCAAATCCCAGACCAGACCCTCTAAAAAAAATATAGGTCGCAGACCACCAAACTCCTAACCTATTACAGACCCCAGACCAAACCCACTATACAAATACATACCCCAAACCAGACCCCTAAACTAATACAGACAACAAACCAGACCCCCTAAACTATTACAGACCCCAGGCCAGGCCCCTAAACTCCTAAGCTATTACAAACCCCAGACCAAACCAACTAAACTAATCGAGACCCCTAAACTAATACAGACCGCAAACCAGATCCCCTAAACTATTACAGACCTCAGGCCTGGCCCCAAAACTTCTAAACTATTAAAGAACCCAGACCAAACCCCTAAACTAATACAAACTGCAAACCAGAACTCTAAACTAATACAGACCCTAGAGCAGACTCTCTAACCAATACAGACCCCAGGCCAAATCCATTAAACAAATACAGACTTCAAACCAGACCCCTAAGCTAATACAGACACTAGGCCACACTTTCTTACCAATACAGACCCCAGACCAGAGCTACTAAACAAATATATAGAAGTAGACTAATAAAAGTATCCCGATTCCTAATAAATATAGAAGAGCGCATATAAAAATACAGACCCCTGTCCAAACTCACTAAACAGATACAGACCCTCAGACTAAAGACTTTACACAAATACAGGTACCAAACCAGGCATGTAAAGGGGCCAAACTCCTAAACAGACCTCAGACCAAACCCACTAACCAATACAGATCACTGACTCCACCCACTATACAAATATATAGTAAAAGACTACTAAAATCAGCTCAGTCCAAATAAATATAGACCACCTAAAAAATGCAGACCTTCAGACAAGACTTTATGAAAAAATACAGACCCAAACCAAACTCGCAAACAAATACAAAGTCCAGACCAGACCCCCAGGACATATCAAGACCACAGACCAGACCTGCTGAACATATAAAGGTCCCAGACCACACTCCTAAACTATTACAGATCCCAGACCAAACCCCCTAAACAAACACAGACCCCAGACCAGGCATCCTAAACTAATACAGACCCCAGACCAAGGCCCCAGAACAAATCAACTTCCCAAACCAGACCAGACCCCCAGAATAAATAAAGACACCAGACCAGACCCCTAAACAAAAGCAGACCCCAGACTAAACCTGCTAAACATATAAAGACCCCAAACCACACTCCAAAAGGATTACAGACCCCAGACCAGACCCCTAATCCAAACACACACCTCAGACCAGACCCCTAAACAAATAGAGACTTTGCTCCTGAAATCCACTACAGATGACATTTTTAAGATGGCCTCAGTTGCCAATTTGGACCAGTTAGTGGCTTCAGTGGTCTCCTACCAGTTCAGATGTGAGTAACCCTGTTGTCCCCAGCTAGTCCTTACTAAAGTCCTAATTTCCAGGAGGAGTTGGTGGTTGTGAGGTCCCTGATATAACATCCCGTAAGGCTTCTCATAAAATACCACAATACAAGGGACGAAGGGACTTCATCCGGTAAGTTCCCTTTAAGAAGTTAAAATAATTCTTTTTATTCAGCTGATGCTGTGAAAAAATAAAGACCTTTAAGAAATAAATCAATAATAAGACGTTACTCAGACAAGTCAGGCGATTTATTGACCCTGACAGCAGAAGACTAAATTCCATCATGTGATGATTGGTGAAGTAGTCCTGTGTCACTAACAATCAATATGGACGGCTACTCTGCACCAGATGCTCGGGTCGAAGTAAGAGCCGGGCCACTGGGTCAAGGAGGGATAGATGGCAGGCAACCTTTCCAGGCTGAGCTGTGTAAATAGTCTCGTTATTCTCGCCGGCTCCTGTGCCGCTCTGCTCTGGCATTTGTCTGTACCGTTCTTGGGACTTTATATTGTGTTTGTATTCCGTCTTCAGATAATAACATGGAGAAGCGGAGGGTGGGCCGCTTGTGTTGACGGCTATTGAACCACTCCCTGGGGTCTTGTCCTACAGTCGGATCGTTCTTCATTAACCACATACCATGAACATTTTATCCATTAGGGACCAAACTAAGTCGTCCTCGTTACTGCTATCATTATTTATTCATGGGTTTTAATACGATTAGATCTTCACTTCTTTAAAGTTTTCTATTTACGGTTAAAAAGTTAAAGTGAAACTTGAGAAGAGTCATGAAAATCGATCCAACTGTCCGTAGTTTCCATCAAATTGCAAGATTGTTCTTCTATTTTCCCCTAGACACGTCTAACTTACTTGTTAGAGGACAATAGTATGGCTTCTTGATTCTAGATGTTACACGCATATGGCAACTCTGGATTTTGTGATCAGGATGTTGGAGAAACACCGGTGATGGTCTCAGGCATGGGAGAGGTTGCAAACTGTGTTGCTGGCAGCATGTGGCATGTCACAAGCAGGATGACACTGCAGTTGGGGATGGAAAATGATGCGATGATATATTTCCACCACTAATATGGGGCAATTGATGACCAGTTTGTAAGAATTTTTGTGCTACTTGGACATGATAAATCTATGTCTCCCATCAACAGATACAAGTCTAAGACACAGCAGATGCTGCACACTGTGCTATATTATTATTATTTATTTCTATAGCACCATTGATTCCATGGTGCTGTACATGAGAAGGGGTTACATACAAGTTACAGATACCAATTACAGTAAGCAAACTAACAATTACAGACTGATACAGAGGGGCGAGGACCCTGCCCTTGTGGGCTTACATTCTACAGGATTATGGGGAAGGAGACAGTAGGTTGAGGGTTGCAGGAGCTCCGGTGTTGGTGAGGCGGTAGCTCCGGTGTTGGTGAGGCGGTAGCTCCAGTAGTGGTGAGGAGGCAGCGGGGTCAGTGCAGGCTGTAGGCTTTCCTGAAGAGATGGGTTTTCAGGTTCAGTCGGAAGGATCCGAATGTGGTTGATAGTCGGACGTGTTGGGGCAAAGAATTCCAGAGGATGGGGGATATTCGGGAGAAGTCTTGGAGGCGGTTGGATGAGGAGCGAATAAGTGTGAAGGAGAGGAGGCCATCTTGGGAGGACCGGAGATTACGTGAGGGAAGATATCGGGAGATTAGTTCCGAGATATATGGAGGGGACAGGTTGTGGATGGCTTTGTAGGTCAGTGTTAGTAATTTGAACTGGATACGCTGAGGGAATGGGAGCCAGTGAAGAGATTTGCAGAGGGGGGAAGCGGAGGAGTAGCGAGGAGAGAGATGAATTAGTCGGGCAGCAGAGTTAAGGATGGACTGGAGAGGTGCAAGGGTGTTAGCAAGGAGGCCGCAGTAAAGGATGTTGCAGTAGTCAAGGCGGGAGATGATGAGGGCGTGCACAAGCATTTTAGTAGATTGACTGTTGAGGAAAGGACGGATTCTGGAGATATTTTTGAGCTGGAGGCGACAGTAGGTGGAAAGAGCTTGGATGTGCGGTTTGAAGGACAGGGCAGAGTCGAAGGTTACTCCGAGGCAGCGGACTTCCAGTACGGGGGAAAGCATGATGTCCTTGATTGCGATAGATAGGTCAGGTAAGGAAGATTTGTCCTCATTGAGTTTGAGGAAGCGAGAGGAGGAGTATATGGCTGATAGGCACTCTGGGATTCTGGACAGCAGAGCGGTGATGTCTGGGCCAGAGAGGTAGATCTGAGTGTCATCAGCATAGAGGTGGTACTGGAATCCATGGGACTTTATGAGTTGTCCCAAGCCAAGTGTATAGATGAGAAGAGGAGGGGTCCTAGAACAGAGCCTTGGGGGACTCCAACAGAGAGAGGGTGGGATGAGGATATAGTGTGAGAGTGGGAGACGCTGAATGTGCAGTTGGAAAGGTATGAGGAGATCCAGGATAGGGCAAGGTCTTTGATGCCAAAGGAGGAGAGGATCTGTAGTAGGAGGCAGTGGTCAACTGTGTCAAAAGCAGAGGACAGGTCTAGAAGGAGGAGTATAGAGTACTGTCCATTATGCTATATAATGCAATATGCACAAACAGAATAGACTCCATCCACCTTCATGAACGTGAAGATGAATAATGATCCAATAATTAATGCTCTCCTACATACCCTCCCCCTCTGCCCAAAGCCGAGTTCTGGGCACCTTTTGCCAATTAATAGTTCACCCTTGACTGAGCATCTGCATTGTTTGGTTGGTAAACTTTATAGTTGCTCTCACCAACCCTTTTCACCACATTATAGGGTTCTAGCCACCTGGCAAGGAACTTACTCTCCACTCTGGGCACTCACAACTGCATCCAATCCCCAAATTTAAACCATTTTACCTGAGTCAGCTGATTATACCCACTGGATCGTTCTTTGTGCCTTGAGGCCACAGTCTTTTACTTGGCCCCTCACTTTAGTCCCTCAACACAACCTACCCTTTTGACCAGCTAAATGCGGAACATCTGACATCCGGCTTGTGAGGAACGCCATGTACCCCAGACAAGTTCCAACATTTTCCCTGGACACTTACAGCTCAGGCATATTGGCTTCAAGTTATTTTTTTTTTAATTCTCTAGATCAACTCTTTAAGAATATAGGTTGGACGTGAAAGGGGTTAACCACCACTTTATTGTTAATAGCCAATCCTTAAAGGGAGTATCCGGGACTTTAATAAATACAAAAATCTACTTAAGCACTAACAGGCAGGAAGGCTTCTTTTCTACTCCACTCTGTCGACGGGTTGGAACTTCCGACGTCATTCTGATTGACAGCCGGATCCCCGCTGCCAAACTGGAAGAGCCGACTGTCAGTTAGAATGACACCAGAAGCCCTACCCCGTCACCTCAGCAAAAGGCTATCATAGCATCCTTGTAGACCAGCTGTCACTGGCGGCAACACCAGCTCGAAGTCCAGGGAAAAGTAATGGCCAGCCTCAATAAAAGGGCACCTTACACCAGGTTTTGTCAATATAAAATGTGGCCACCAACTTTACTGTCTCTTTTACAGTACTTTAACAAGATGTACAGCCTAATAGGTGTTGCAGGTCTTTCTTCATCGTCTCCCTTCTTGTTGCAATTGCCGTCCTCCTGCTTAATTCATTTGGAAGAACGATCCTACGTCATTCACATAGTGTCCCGCAGTCGTGCTCTTGTGGGGGTGATCTCTTAAGATGAGATCTAAGTGATTGCCTGTCCCTAACCTAATAAATATGAGCTGAGTGCATGTTTAGAAGAGTTACATCGGACAAAGTCAGATGTGGGGTCCTCTCTCGGCACTGAACTGAACTTTATTAGTACAAAAGATCATATAACAGGCAGAAAAAGGGTGTCAAACATCTACTGAACAACCATCATGTCAGTCTGCGATAGGTCCATGTTACGTCTGCTCCATATATGGTCGACTCTTCAGTGTATCTACTTCACCTTCCAGCTCTACTTTTGGGTCATCAGCAATCTTTGGCCTCTCCCGTTGCATGTGCAGTACAGTACTTTGCTATAACCTCAGCTGGGCAGAGCAAAGTACGACTGCGCAGGAGCAAAATTGGAGACACCATGTCGATGACATAGAACGCATCATCCACTAGAAGAAAGCAGGAGAACGGCGATTTGCGATGAGTGAGGAAACAAAGAAGCAAGGTCAATGATGTCCATCGTACTGAACCACGCCATAAGGGGGATTTTTAAAGATTATTTTGGGGCTATGCAGAGAGGGTTGGGGACTTCTTCCTAGATTGTTGTAAAAGAAAGATTAAAGGTGGTGGCCATAGTTTATATTGGGAAAACCTGATGACCAGTTTCCTGGGTCAGAAGACTCTTTGATATCCTCTGGATCACCGCTGTAGGTTTACGGGTTGGTCTTGATGAACCTGTTTTTTTTCAACTATGTAGCTATGTACTGACAAAACTGATACAGTTAATTTTTACCTTCTTAAACAGTTAGTCCACACTTGAGTTATCAGTTACCGACCAATACGCTAAAGGAAGAGTGTAGTGTAGGTAAGATTGTAGACCTTCACCAGGAGAGCGATCACAAGATGATGTTGTAGTCAATGATAAGAAGCAAAATCAAGAAAAAGACATATGAGAAAAATCCTGGAGAAAAAAAAAGCCAAAGTCAAGGGTTTGGTCAAGGGGTCAGTGTCCATGAAAACCCAATATAGTTGGCCATCACAAGTTGGGGATTGTTGAGAAGAAATCAGGGGTGATGAGAAAGGCTGCTGACGACTGTCCACAGAGACGTGACCATCAGTGAGGATGTATCGTAGGAGTGAGACAAGGCTGCAATTGTCATGGACTCATGATTGGAAGCCATGACGGGGTGTGAGCCGCAATGTAAATCCTTCAATCGTCTGTTAGCAAAATGGAGACCGTGTCGAAAAGCAAAGCAGTGAAAAAGTCAACAGAAAGAGTCAACATCGTCATCTTCTGTTTATCTAACGCTTCCTATCATCCGATGCTTCAGCCAAATATTTACAGCGAATGCGACTGTCCGAGCTGTAAACATTTACGTCTCGGCAGCACTTTCGCGTGACTGCGATAAAAATTCTGCGGGGATTGCTAATTTAAGACGTATTGTTGTTGTTTTTTTTTTTACCTTATATTGCGCTATTAAAACCATCCGTCTTCCCCGTTATGATGCTTTTAATTTATATTTAATTATGAATTTATTTGTTAATTACATTACTGAAGTGGCTGGCAGCGTTTCTACGCGAGGAACGCCGTGCCGTACATAAATATGCTTCCTCCTCATCACCCAGACAAAGTTGCCACATAAAATGAAAGGCAATTTCTACAAGGAAAAAAAAAAAAAAATCTGCATTGCAAAAAATGTTAATGAAAGTCGAGGCCTCCAGGAAATCTCGTCGGTGACACGCTTTGATCAATGGCGCCGCTGACTTTTTCCCTTAATTATCTGATTCTTTAGTAAATGGTGGGTGTAGAGGTGGGATGGGGAGCGCGGCGGGGAGTATTCGTGGTCCAGTCCATATAGTTTATCAGAAGATTGAATGTACTGACTTGACGGCTTCGACTGTCGACATAATGAGATCAAATGGAAATTCCAAGTAATAAATCTGATATAGTCAATGATTAATTCATGCCTCTCCTGACATTCAGATTGATAAGTGCGGACTGTTTAATCTCCTCTTACGATTCAGGCTTTGTGGTTGGACCCTTGTTATGTGGCTATTGGATTCTTTGCCTTAAAGGCGAAGTTTTACGTAAAGTCTAAGCACACTCTGGAGGTATAAAACCACATATGGACACCCCTATGGAGCCGGCACCCATGGAAGGGCTTTTTCTTTCGCTTCTTGCAGGACAAACCTTGGAGGACCACCTTCCTTCCTTATCCATCATTACTGAAGGTGGCACCACTGGGAACTTGGACCTTCCACTCCAGATCTCCTACTTCATGCACTAAGCAGTCGTAACAATTGAGAATTGAATGCACTTACTTTATTTATTCGGTAACTACGGTATCTATCAGTATTATTCAGATACTGTGTTACAGTTGTGGCAGCTTTGTAACCAGTGTGATGCTTCTAACGTGAATAACTCAATAAATTAAATTCCTTTATATAATGTACGGATGAATCTGAGAACAATCTATTGAGACCAGAATTGGTCCATATCTTGTTCCACATGTATAAGGAAAAACAACCAACAACAGATGGATGGATGACTGGCAGTCTGGGCGGAAGAGTCTCACCATAATCAGTTTAAAAGAAGAATTGGTTCCTGTTTCAGACCTTGTTGCACACAGGAGATTCTTCAAAGAACCGAAAAATATTTCCTCTGCCAGCCCTCATCTATAATAAAAGAGAAATCCTGGCACAACGTGGTCCTCTTTCCCATAACGCCTAATCTCCCCTCGTGCTCCATCTGTTATTCAACGCCTTCTGCTAGATAAATGTTTAGGTGACAAAAAAGTTATTCTTCTTGAGTTTTTGTTTCATATATTCCATGATTCAAGGATATGCCTTAAAATTCCATTACTGATACTGAGTTACATCCTGTATTATGAAAATACAGAGAGTAGAACGGCACTAGAGTAGAACGTCTCCAAGCCGTCAGGACTATTAGCAGACAGCTGTGTATACAGGCGCCACAATCAGTATGGGAACCGGTGCTCTGCATAAATATCCAACAAGAAATCCATCAACAGCAGAGAAGAAGAAAATATGCGGCACTCACCCCGGGATAACTGTGAAGATTGTGGTCTTTATTGGAGAAAAATGCAAGTTACATCCATCAGGACATCAGGTATATACGAGGGTGCGGTATAGGAGCTCGGACGACGGACCCGTCGAAGCACCTGTGTGTGCGAAACGGCCGTCGTCCGAGCTCCTATACCGCACCCTCGTATATACCTGATGTCCTGATGGATGTAACTTGCATTTTTCTCCAATAAAGACCACAATCTTCACAGTTATCCCGGGGTGAGTGCCGCATATTTTCTTCTTCTCTGCTGTTGATGGACATCCTGTATTATACTCCAGAGCTGCACTCACTATTCTGCTGGTACAGTCACTGTGTACATGCATTACATTACTGATCCTGAGTTACCTCCTGTATTATACTCCAGAGCTGCACTCACTATTCTGCTGGTGCAGTCACTGTGTACATACATTACATTACTGATCCTGAGTTATATCCTCTATTATACTCCAGAGCTGCACACACTATTCTGCTGGTGCAGTCACTGTGTACATACATTACATTACTGATCCTGAGTTACATCCTGTATTATACTCCAGAGCTGCATTCACTATTCTGCTGGTGCAGTCACTGTGTACATACATTACATTACTGATCCTGAGTTACATCCTCTATTATACTCCAGAGCTGCACTCACTATTCTGCTGGTGCAGTCACTGTATACATACATTACATTACTGATCCTGAGTTACATCCTGTATTATACCCCAGAGCTGCACTCACTATTCTGCTGGTGCAGTCACTGTGTACATACATTACTGATCCTGAGTTACATCCTGTATTATACCCCAGAGCTGCACTCACTATTCTGCTGGTGCAGTCACTGTGTACATACATTTCATCACTGATCCTGAGTTACATCCTGTATTATACTCCAGAGCTGCACTCACTTTTCTGCTAGATGGACAACTAGAACACATCTCTGGACATTATTTAGAGGTAGTGATTGAGAATGATTTAGTAGCTCAGACTATTACCATGTAGGTCTGCAGTTAACCCTTTACTTCCTGTCAGTGACTCGCTTATCTCCGCCCTGCTTCCAATACCCTGACAGTGAAGACAATGGTAATTTCACACTTGAGATGTTAACAGGAAAGAAAACCTCAAATGAAAAAAGAGAGCGGGAGAGCAGAATTTTCTTGTGGCATATTCCAGCAGCGACCAGATAATAGAATTTCTGAACTCATTGATTTTATGGCATTAAGGACGGAGATGATAGTGAAGGCTCAACCTCACTGTGATCAGTATCTTTACCTGTATAAGTAGCAATGTCCTATCTGCTGTTAGGAATTGATGTAAAATGCTGCAGCTCTGTCTTATTACAGCGAAAAAGGCGAATGTGGGAAAAAGATTTCATTCTCAGCCTCCTAACAGCCCCCAATAGGATGTTCTCAATGACAGAACAAATCTCTGCCCGAACTGTAAAAACACAGGGTGGATATAAGAATATATTCTATCAATCTAAAGGGAAATGTTCCATCCAAGAAGAATATTCAGTAATAATAATATTTATATATGGAGATTTATAAATATAACAGTATTATCGTAGTTATATCCCTGTACATAGGAGCAGTATTATAGTAGTTATATTCTTGTACATAGGGGCAGTATTATAGTAGTTATATTCCTGTACATAGGAGCAGTATTATAGTAGTTATATTCTTGTACATAGGAGCAGTATTATAGTAGTTATATTCTTGTACATAGGAGCAGTATTATAGTAGTTATATTCTTGCACATAGGAGCAGTATTATAGTAGTTATATTCTTGTATATAGGGGCAGTATTATAGTAGTTATATTCTTGTATATAGGAGCAGTATTATAGTAGTTAAATTCTTGGACATAGGAGCAGTATTATAGTAGTTATATTCCTGTACATAGGAGTAGTATTATAGTAGTTATATTCTTGTACATAGGGGCAGTATTATAGTAGTTATATTCTTGTACATAGGAGCAGTATTATAGTAGTTATATTCTTGGACATAGGAGCAGTATTATAGTAGTTATATTCCTGTACATAGGAGCAGTATTATAGTAGTTATATTCTTGTACATAGGAGCAGTATTATAGTAGTTATATTCTTGTACATAGGAGCAGTATTATAGTAGTTATATTCTTGTACATAGGAGCAGTATTATAGTAGTTATATTCTTGTACATAGGAGCAGTATTATAGTAGTTATATTCTTGTACATAGGAGCAGTATTATAGTAGTTATATCCCTGTACATAGGAGCAGTATTATAGTAGTTATATTCTTGTACATAGGAGCAGTATTATAGTAGTTATATTCTTGTACATAGGAGCAGTATTATAGTAGTTATATTCTTGTACATAGGAGCAGTATTATAGTAGTTATATTCTTGTACATAGGGGCAGCATTATAGTAGTTATATTCTTGTACATAGGAGCAGTATTATAGTAGTTATATTCTTGTACATAGGAGCAGTATTATAGTAGTTATATTCTTGTACATAGGAGCAGTATTATAGTAGTTATATTCTTGTACATAGGAACAGTATTATAGTAGTTATATTCTTGTACATAGGGGCAGTATTATAGTAGTTATATTCTTGTACATAGGGGCGGTATTATAGTAGTTATATTCTTGTACATAGGAGCAGTATTATAGTAGTTATATTCTTGTACATAGGGGCAGTATTATAGTAGTTATATTCTTGTACATAGGAGCAGTATTATAGTAGTTATATTCTTGGACATAGGAGCAGTATTATAGTAGTTATATTCCTGTACATAGGAGCAGTATTATAGTAGTTATATTCTTGTACATAGGAGCAGTATTATAGTAGTTATATTCCTGTACATAGGAGCAGTATTATAGTAGTTATATTCTTGTACATAGGAGCAGTATTATAGTAGTTATATTCTTGTACATAGGAGCAGTATTATAGTAGTTATATTCTTGGACATACGGGCAGTATTATAGTAGTTATATTCTTGTACATAGGAGCAGTATTATAGTAGTTATATTCTAGTACATAGGAGCAGTATTATAGTAGTTATATTCTTGTACATAGGAGCAGTATTATAGTAGTTATATTCTTGTACATAGGGGCAGTATTATAGTAGTTATATTCTTGTACATAGGAGCAGTATTATAGTAGTTATATTCTTGTACATAGGAGCAGTATTATAGTAGTTATATTCTTGTACATAGGAGCAGTATTATAGTAGTTATATTCTTGTACATAGGAGCAGTATTATAGTAGTTATATTCTTGTACATAGGGGCAGTATTATAGTAGTTATATTCTTGTACATAGGGGCAGTATTATAGTAGTTATATTCTTGTACATAGGAGCAGTATTATAGTAGTTATATTCTTGTACATAGGGGCAGTATTATAGTAGTTATATTCTTGTACATAGGAGCAGTATTATAGTAGTTATATTCTTGGACATAGGAGCAGTATTATAGTAGTTATATTCCTGTACATAGGAGCAGTATTATAGTAGTTATATTCTTGTACATAGGAGCAGTATTATAGTAGTTATATTCTTGTACATAGGAGCAGTATTATAGTAGTTATATTCTTGTACATAGGAGCAGTATTATAGTAGTTATATTCTTGGACATAGGAGCAGTATTATAGTAGTTATATTCCTGTACATAGGAGCAGTATTATAGTAGTTATATTCTTGTACATAGGAGCAGTATTATAGTAGTTATATTCTTGTACATAGGAGCAGTATTATAGTAGTTATATTCCTGTACATAGGAGTAGTATTATAGTAGTTATATTCTTGTACATAGGAGCAGTATTATAGTAGTTATATTCTTGTACATAGGAACAGTATTATAGTAGTTATATTCTTGGACATAGGAGCAGTATTATAGTAGTTATATTCCTGCACATAGGAGCAGTATTATAGTATTTATATTCTTGTACATAGGGGCAGTATTATAGTAGTTATATTCTTGTACATAGGGGCAGTATTATAGTAGTTATATTCTTGTACATAGGGGCAGTATTATAGTAGATATATTCTTGTATATAAGAGCAGTATTATAGTAGTTATATTCTTGTACATAGGAGCAGTATTATAGTAGTTATATTCTTGTACATAGGGAGCAGTATTATAGTAGTTATATTCTTGTACATAGGAGCAGTATTATAGTAGTTATATTCTTTTACATAGGGGCAGTATTATAGTAGATATATTCTTGTATATAAGAGCAGTATTATAGTAGTTATATTCTTGTACATAGGAGCAGTATTATAGTAGTTATATTCTTGTACATAGGGAGCAGTATTATAGTAGTTATATTCTTGTACATAGGAGCAGTATTATAGTAGTTATATTCTTGTACATAGGGGCAGTATTATAGTAGATATATTCTTGTATATAAGAGCAGTATTATAGTAGTTATATTCTTGTACATAGGAGCAGTATTATAGTAGTTATATTCTTGTACGTAGGAGCAGTATTATAGTAGTTATATTCTTGTACATAGGAGCAGTATTATAGTAGTTATATTCTTGTTAATAGGAGCAGTATTATAGTAGTTATATTCTTGTGCATACAGGCAGTATTATAGTAGTTATATTCTTGTACATAGGAGCAGTATTATAGTAGTTATATTCTTGTACATAGGGGCAGTATTATAGTAGTTATATTCTTGTACATAGGGAGCAGTATTATAGTAGTTATATTCTTGTACATAGGAGCAGTATTACAGTAGTTATATTCTTGTACATAGGGGGCAGTATTATAGTAGTTATATTCTTGTACATAGGGGCAGTATTATAGTAGTTATATTCTTGTATATAGGAGCAGTATTATAGTAGTTATATTCTTGTACATAGGAGCAGTATTATAGTAGATATATTCTTGTTAATAGGAGCAGTATTAGGGTATGTGCACACGTCAGGTTTTTTTCCTGACAAAATCCGGAGAATTCTGCCAGAAATTCGCGTTTTTTTCCGCGCGGATTTTTCGCGGTTTTTGCGCGGATTTTTTGCGGAATTTTTGCGTTTTTTTTTTTTTTTTCCTGAAAGTCATTTTGGCTTAGAAATCCGCAAAAAATCCGCAAAAAGAATGAGCATGTCCATTTTTTTGTGGAATGCGTTTTTTTTGCGGAAAAAAACGCATCCATCTGAACAAAAAATCCGGAATGCATTCTAAATGATAGGATGCATATTTTTAGCGTTTTTGATGCGGAATTATAGCGTTTTTATAGCGAAATTTCGCAAAAAAAACGCTAAAAATCCGGACGTGTGCACATACCCTCATAGTAGTTATATTCTTGCACATAGGAGCAGTATTATAGTATTTATATTCTTGTACCTAGGGGCAGTATTATAGTAGTTATATTCTTGTACATAGGAGCAGTATTATAGTAGTTATATTCTTGGACATATGAGCAGTATTATAGTAGTTATATTCTTGTACATAGGGGCAGTATTATAGCAGTTATATTCTTGTACATAGGAGCAGTATTATAGTTGTTATATTCTTGTACATAGGAGCAGTATTATAGTAGTTATATTCTTGTACATAGGGGCAGTATTATAGTAGATATATTCTTGTATATAAGAGCAGTATTATAGTAGTTATATTCTTGTACATAGGAGCAGTATTATAGTAGTTATATTCTTGTACATAGGGAGCAGTATTATAGTAGTTATATTCTTGTAAATAGGGGCAGTATTATAGCAGTTATATTCTTGTACATAGGAGCAGTATTATAGTAGTTATATTCTTGTACATAGGGGCAGTATTATAGTAGATATATTCTTGTATATAAGAGCAGTATTATAGTAGTTATATTCTTGTACATAGGAGCAGTATTATAGTAGTTATATTCTTGTACATAGGGAGCAGTATTATAGTAGTTATATTCTTGTAAATAGGGGCAGTATTATAGCAGTTATATTCTTGTACATAGGAGCAGTATTATAGTAGTTATATTCTTGTACATAGGGGCAGTATTATAGTAGATATATTCTTGTATATAAGAGCAGTATTATAGTAGTTATATTCTTGTACATAGGAGCAGTATTATAGTAGTTATATTCTTGTACATAGGAGCAGTATTATAGTAGTTATATTCTTGTACATGGGGCAGTATTATAGTACTTATTTTCATGTACATGGGGCAGTATTACAGTAGTTATTTTCATGTACAGTACAGACCAAAAGTTTGGACACACCTTCTCATTTAAAGATTTTTCTGTATTTTCATGACTATGAAAATTGTACGTTCACACTGAAGGCATCAAAACTATGAATTAACACATGAGGAATTATATACTTAACAAAAAAGTGTGAAACAGCTGAAATTATGTCTTATATTCTAGGTTCTTCACAGTAGCCACCTTTTGCTTTAGTGACTGCTTTGCACACTCTTGACATTCTCTTGATGAGCTTCAAGAGGTAGTCACCGGGAATGGTCTTCCAACAATCTTGAAGGAGTTCCCAGAGATGCTTAGCACTTGTTGGCCCTTTTGCCTTTCCTCTGCGGTCCAGCTCACCCCAAACCATCTCGATTGGGTTCAGGTCTGGTGACTGTGGAGGCCAGGTTATCTGGCGTAGCCCCCCATCACTCTCCTTCTTGGTCAAATAGCCATTACACAGCCTGGAGGTGTGTTTGGGGTCATTGTCCTGTTGAAAAATAAATGATGGTCCAACTAAACGCAAACCGGATGGAATAGCATGCCTCAAGATGCTGTGGTAGCCATGCTGGTTCAGTATGTCTTCAATTTTGAATAAATCCCCAACAGTGTCACCAGCAAAGCCCCCCCACACCATCACACCTCCTCCTCCATGCTTCACGGTGGGAACCAGGCATGTAGAGTCCATCCGTTCACCTTTTCTGCGCCGCACAAAGACACGGTTGTTGGAACCAAAGATCTCAAATTTGGACTCATCAGACCAAAGCACAGATTTCCACTGGTCTAATGTCCATTCCTTGTGTTCTTTAGCCCAAACAAGTCTCTTCTGCTTGTTGCCTGTCCTTAGCAGTGGTTTCCTAGCAGCTATTTTACCATGAAGGCCGGCTGCACAAAGTCTCCTCTTAACAGTTGTTGTAGAGATGTGTCTGCTGCTGGAACTCTGTGTGGCATTGACCTGGTCTCTAATCTGAGCTGCTGTTAACCTGCGATTTCTGAGGCTGGTGACTCGGATAAACTTATCCTCAGAAGCAGAGGTGACTCTTGGTCTTCCTTTCCTGAGGCGGTCCTCATGTGAGACAGTTTCTTTGTAGTGCTTGATGGTTTTTGCCACTACATTTGGGGACACTTTCAAAGTTTTCCCAATTTCTCGGACTGACTGACCTTCATTTCTTAAAGTAATGATGGCCACTCATTTTTCTTTACTTAGAATTTGCATTATGGCAAGAAAACAGCAGCTAACAGTTTATTCAGTAGGACTATCAGCTGTGTATCCACCAGACTTCTGCACAGCATAACTGATGGTCCCAACCCCATTTATAAGGCAAGAAATCCCACTTGTTAAACCTGACAGGGCACATCTGTGAAGTGAAAACCATTCCCGGTGACTACCTCTTGAAGCTCATAAAGAGAATTCCAAGAGTGTGCAAAGCAGTCATCAAAGCAAAAGGTGGCAACTTTGAAGAACCTAGAATATAAGACATAATTTCTGTTGTTTCACACTTTTGTGTTAAGTATATAATTCCACATGTGTTAATTCATAGTTTTGATGCCTTCAGTGTGAATGTACATTTTTCATAGTCATGAAAATACAGAAAAATCTTTAAATGAGAAGGTGTGTCCAAACTTTTTGTCTGTACTGTACATAGGAGCAGTACTATAGTAGTTATATTCTTGTACATAGGGGGCAGTATTATAGTAGTTATATTCTTGTACATAGGAGCAGTATTATAGTAGTTATATTCTTGTACATAGGAGCGGTATTATAGTAGTTATATTCTTGTACATAGGGGCGGTATTATAGTAGTTTTATTCTTGTATATAGGAGCAGTATTATAGTAGTTTTATTCTTGTACATAGGGGCAGTATTATAGTAGTTATATTCTTGTACATAGGAGCAGTATTATAGTAGTTATATTCTTGTACATAGGGGCAGTATTATAGTAGTTATATTCTTGTACATAGGAGCAGTATTATAGTAGTTATATTATTGTATATAGGAACAGTATTATAGTAGTTATATTCTTGTACATAGGAGCAGTATTATAGTAGTTATATTCTTGTACATAGGAGCAGTATTATAGTAGTTATATTCTTGTACATAGGGGCAGTATTACAGCAGTTATTTTCATGTACATAGGGGCAGTATTATGAGTATGAGAAGGTGTGTCCAAACTTTTTGTCTGTACTGTACATAGGAGCAGTACTATAGTAGTTATATTCTTGTACATAGGGGCGGTATTATAGTAGTTTTATTCTTGTATATAGGAGCAGTATTATAGTAGTTTTATTCTTGTATATAGGAGCAGTATTATAGTAGTTTTATTCTTGTACATAGGGGCAGTATTATAGTAGTTATATTCTTGTACATAGGAGCAGTATTATAGTAGTTATATTCTTGTACATAGGGGCAGTATTACAGCAGTTATTTTCATGTACATAGGGGCAGTATTATGAGTATGAGAAGGTGTGTCCAAACTTTTTGTCTGTTCTGTACATAGGAGCAGTACTATAATAGTTATATTCTTGTACATAGGAGCAGTACTATAGTAGTTATATTCTTGTACATAGGAGCAGTATTATAGTAGTTATATTCTTGTACATAGGAGCGGTATTATAGTAGTTATATTCTTGTACATAAGAGCGGTATTATAGTAGTTATATTCTTGTACATAGGGGCGGTATTATAGTAGTTTTATTCTTGTATATAGGAGCAGTATTATAGTAGTTTTATTCTTGTACATAGGGGCAGTATTATAGTAGATATATTCTTGTACATAGGAGCAGTATTATAGTAGTTATATTCTTGTACATAGGAGCAGTATTATAGTAGTTATATTCTTGTACATAGGGGCAGTATTACAGCAGTTATTTTCATGTACATAGGGGCAGTATTATAGCAGTTATTTTCATGTACATGGGAGCAGTATTATAGTAGTTATATTCTTGTACATGGGAGCAGTATTGTGGTAGTTATATTCTTGTACATGGGAGCAGTATTATAGTAGTTATATTCTTGTACATAGGAGCAGTATTATAGTAGTTTTATTCTTGTATATAGGAGCAGTATTATAGGAGTTATATTCTTGTACATAGGAGCGGTATTATAGTAGTTATATTCTTGTACATAGGAGCAGTATTATAGTAGTTATATTCTTGTATATAGGAGCAGTATTATAGTAGTTATATTCTTGTACATAGGAGCTATATTATAGTGGTTATATTCTTGTACATAGGAGCAGTATTATAGTAGTTATATTCTTGTACATAGGAGCAGTATTATAGTAGTTATATTCTTGTACATAGGGGGTAGTATTATAGTAGTTATATTCTTGTACATAGGAGCGGTATTATAGTAGTTATATTCTTGTACATAGGAGCAGTATTATAGTAGTTATATTCCTGTACATAGGAGCAGTATTATAGTAGTTATATTCTTGTACATAGGAGCAGTAGTATAGTAGTTATATTCTTGTACATAGGAGCAGTATTATAGTAGTTATATTCTTGTACATAGGAGCAGTATTATAGCAGTTATTTTCATGTACATGGGAGCAGTATTATAGCAGTTATATTCTTGTACATAGGAGCAGTATTATAGTAGTTATATTCTTGTACATAGGAGCAGTATTATAGTAGTTATATTCTTGTACATAGGGGGTAGTATTATAGTAGTTATATTCTTGTACATAGGAGCGGTATTATAGTAGTTATATTCTTGTACATAGGAGCAGTATTATAGTAGTTATATTCCTGTACATAGGAGCAGTATTATAGTAGTTATATTCTTGTACATAGGAGCAGTAGTATAGTAGTTATATTCTTGTACATAGGAGCAGTATTATAGTAGTTATATTCTTGTACATAGGAGCAGTATTATAGCAGTTATTTTCATGTACATGGGAGCAGTATTATAGCAGTTATATTCTTGTACATAGGAGCAGTATTAAAGTAGTTATATTCTTGTACATAGGGGGCAGTATTATAGTAGTTATATTCCTGTACATAGGAGCAGTATTATAGTAGTTATATTCTTGTACATAGGGGGCAGTATTATAGTAGTTATATTCCTGAACATAGGGGCAGTATTATAGTAGTTATATTCTTGTACATAGGAGCAGTATTATTTTAGTTATATTCTTGCACATAGGGGGCAGTATTATAGTAGTTATATTATTGTACATAGGAGCAGTATTATAGTAGTTATATTCTTGTACATAGGGGGCAGTATTATAGTAGTTATGTTCCTGTACATAGGAGCAGTATTATAGTAGTTATATTCTTGTACATAGTGGGCAGTATTATATTAGTTATATTCCTGAACATAGGGGCAGTATTATAGTAGTTATATTCCTGAACATTGGGGCAGTATTATAGTAGTTATATTCTTGTACATAGGAGCAGTAGTATAGTAGTTATATTCTTGTACATAGGAGCAGTATTATAGTAGTTATATTCCTGTACATAGGAGCAGTATTATAGCAGTTATTTTCATGTACATGGGAGCAGTATTATAGCAGTTATATTCCTGAACATAGGGGCAGTATTATAGTAGTTATATTCTTGTACATAGGAGCAGTATTATAGTAGTTATATTCTTGTACATAGGAGCAGTATTATAGTAGTTATATTCTTGTACATAGGAGCAGTATTATAGTAGTTATATTCTTGTACATAGGGACAGTATTATAGTAGTTATATTCTTGTACATAGGGGCAGTATTATAGTAGTTATATTCTTGTACATAGGGGGCAGTATTATATGTATACAGTATCTTTTGTTATAATACATTCTATGTTTGTGATATTGTGATGGGTGATATTATACTAATTATATTTTTGAACATGGGGCACAGTATTGATGTAATTATTGGTTATGTAGATAGAACTCTTTATTACTCTCTATATATTTCTTCTATTACTGATTTGTCTGTGAATAGTTACTGTCATCTTCCTTTTTATTGCTCTTTCTCTACTTGCGGAGCTGTTGGCCCTCGGTTTCCCTTCTCGTCATTCCTGGTAGAGTTTCTTCCGTCCTCCTTCCTGCTCTCTTGTAGCTCGGTGAATGTTGCGTGAAGTTGGAGGATCCATGCATCGACTTTTATTAAAAGTTCTATATTCCAGATGACTTTCTTAATACCTAATTGAAAGCCTGGCTGTGTTCGTGCACATCCCGCTGCGAGGAGAAGACGAAGACATCTCCCTATTGAAATCCAAATGATTCCTTTAAATGTCATTTTTAGTGGGGACTCGGACTTTGACATCTCGGCAGCAAATTTACACATGAAAACTGCTCTGCTGAATTATACATTCTGCCTGTTATCGCACCTAATCCTGACTTCAGAAAGGTTTGGCGCGGCCTCCTGCCGCCGCTCGTCTCTTATCCGGAGTGACAGTGCTAAAGATGAGGCTGACGTGCTTACCTGCCTTCTCCATAAACTCATATTTCTTAAACCTGCCGGGGAGGCTATCCAGCACGAAGCCTAGTCCTTACAGTAAGCGATAAAGGGCGGCGGAGGGATGAGGCAGCCTACAAAGGCCGGTAATTATTTCCTTCTGCTTTCTATACTGTATATTCCTCTGCAGTTATAATATAGCAGGTCAGACATCTTTATTACGCCACTCGTCCCGATTATGGAGCCTTTATTATTGAGAAGTCTATTTTATTGATTGATCTGTTTATTCTGAAACTTCAACAGAGCAACATTGATACTTTGTTTTGTAAATACTTTGCAAAAAGAATGGACAATCTTTAACTACAAAAGTTACAAAGTGACCAGAGGGAAGAGAGTTTATTCCACCCCTCTGAAATCCCACACTACCCTGACCTTCTCTAAGTCCAAAACTATCTGGCCATTCAGTCTCATGGCCCCAGATTGGCTTTGTGGTCTGAGGACTTCATCCCGTTAGATGAGGCTTTGGATTCACCTCCTAACTTCTGCCATTGTTGCACCAGAACTGATTACGTCCATTAAGTCACATGAGGTCCAGGCAACGAGACATTGTCCCACCCGCTGGACTGAGTCATCTGAATCAATTTGCAACCACTTTACAGGGACCTCATCTTTTTCCGGCCCTAGAAGAAGCCGCCGCAGTGGTGGAAATCCACTGGTTTCAGGAAGACTGTTAATGTGAATGGGGCTTAGCGACATGACCACTCACGACCTATGGACGGGTGAGGCGCTGATTCTGGAAGAGGACAGGAGCCATGTTTATCTAGTCCTTTTTCCATGAGCTCGTTCGACCATAAGGACATCATGAACCTCGGGCATTAGCTGGAGAAGACTAAAAGACTAATGGCCGCTGCACTACTCCTATATCAGCCACTTACTGCTGAGACAGCGGGCGGCATCCAATAATTATTCCATAATGACAAGATTTGCAACATTCCGATGAATGTACAGCACAGTGCAAAAGTTTTAGGCAGATGTGGAAAGAATTGTTGCAAAGAGTGAGGATGCTGTAAATAATGGAAGTATTAGTAGTTTATTTTTGTAAATTAATAAAATGCAAAGTAAATGAATAAAAGAGAAATGTAAATCCTATTAGTATCTGGTGATCACCCGACCCCTCCATCATCAGTATCCAATGACCGCCCGTCGCCTTCATCATCAGTATTTGATGACCGCCCGTCGCCTCCATGACAAGAATCTGGTGCCTGTCTGTTGCCTGTATCATCTGTATCTCTCCATCATCATCCCCATGTGGTGACCATTTGCTGCCTCCATCATCCAAATCTGTGACTGCTCGTTGCCTACATCATCAGTATCGATTGACCTCCTGTCGCCTCCATCATCAGTTTCAGTGTACACCAGTTTCCTCCATCATCAGTATCTGGTGACCATCCATCTCCTCCATCATCAGTATCTGATGACCGCCAATCGCCTCTATCATTTATATCTGATGACCGCCAATCGCCTCCATCATCTGTATCTGGTGACCATCCATCGCCTCCATCATCAGTATCTGGTGACCGCTCATTACCTCCATCATCAGTATCTGGTGACTGCTCGTTACCTCCATCATCAGTATCTGGTGACCGCCCATCACCTCCATCATCACTCTCTGGTGACCGCCCGTCGCCTCCATCATCAGTATCTGGTGACTGCTCGTTACCTACATCATCAGTATCTGGTGACCGCCCATCACCTCCATCATCACTCTCTGGTGACCGCTCGTTACCTCCATCATCAGTATCTGGTGACCACCCATCACCTCCATCATCACTCTCTGGTGACCGCTCGTTACCTCCATCATCAGTATCTGGTGACTGCTCGTTACCTCCATCATCAGTATCTGGTGACCGCCCATCGTCTCCATCATCACTCTCAGGTGACCGTTCGTTACCTCCATCATCAGTATCTGGTGACCGCCCATCACCTCCATCATCAGTATCTGGTGACCGCCCATCACCTCCATCATCAGTATCTGGTGACTGCTCGTTACCTCCATCATCAGTATCTGGTGACCGCCCGTCACCTCCATCATCAGTATCTGGTGACCGCCCATCTCCTCCATCATCAGTATCTGGTGACCGCTCGTTACCTCCATCATCAGTATCTGGTGACCGCCCATCACCTCCATCATCAGTATCTGGTGACCGCCCATCACCTCCATCATCAGTATCTGGTGACCGCCCATTGCCTCCATCATCAGTATCTAGTGACCGCCTGTCACCTCCATCATCACTCTCTGGTGACTGCTCGTTACCTCCATCATCAGTATCTGGTGACTGCTCGTTACCTCCATCATCAGTATCTGTTGACTGCTCGTTACCTCCATCATCAGTATCTGGTGACCGCCCATCACCTCCATCATCAGTATCTGGTGACCGCTCGTTACCTCCATCATCAGTATCTGGTGACTGCTCGTTACCTCCATCATCAGTATCTGGTGACCGCCCATTGCCTCCATCATCAGTATCTGGTGACTGCTCGTTACCTCCATCATCAGTATCTGGTGACTGCTCGTTACCTCCATCATCAGTATCTGGTGACTGCTCGTTACCTCCATCATCAGTATCTGGTGACCGCCCATCACCTCCATCATCACTCTCTGGTGACTGCTCGTTACCTCCATCATCAGTATCTGGTGACTGCTCGTTACCTCCATCATCAGTATCTGGTGACCGCCCATCACCTCCATCATCAGTATCTGGTGACCGCTCGTTACCTCCATCATCAGTATCTGGTGACTGCTCGTTACCTCCATCATCAGTATCTGGTGACCGCCCATTGCCTCCATCATCAGTATCTAGTGACCGCCCATCACCTCCATCATCACTCTCTGGTGACTGCTCGTTACCTCCATCATCAGTATCTGGTGACCGCTCGTTACCTCCATCATCAGTATCTGGTGACTGCTCGTTACCTCCATCATCAGTATCTGGTGACCGCCCATTGCCTCCATCATCAGTATCTGGTGACCGCCCGTCTCCTCCATCATCAGTATCTAGTGACCGCCCATCACCTCCATCATCACTCTCTGGTGACTGCTCGTTACCTCCATCATCAGTATCTGGTGACTGCTCGTTACCTCCATCATCAGTATCTGGTGACCGCCCGTCGCCTCCATCATCAGTATCTGGTGACCGCCCATCACCTCCATCATCAGTATCTGCTGATCGTGGTCTCAACAATCTAAAATCTTAGCTGCCAGACTCCGCCGGCATCCAGCAGTAACTGTGAGGTCAGTGAGGCGCCATTTAATGTCCAGGTCGAGGATTATAATATTGTAGACATGTATATGACAAAACCACATAAGGGATTTTAACTCCGTGTCTAAATTAGCGACTGAGTGTCCCCTTAATAAGAGGCGCGTCTTTAGCTCTGCCACCAGCTTTTACAATATTCCTTCATCTTTTCATTGCTAATGATTTCCCTTGGTTGTATAACTTGTGTACACACAGACCCAGGTAAGGGGGGAGATATTATGATGTAATAATGAATGAGCTGAAGGAAAAGCAGAAGTCCAGCGCAGGTGATGTCCATAAAAAATACCTTTTATTCCATATTCGTTAAAAGCACATAAATCCAAAGTCCATCTTCATATCCATAGACACAAAAACGGGTGATTCCTACCAGTGACAGTCACAGGCTTAAAGTGCATTAAAATCAAACGCGTTTCAACGGTCGTGCCGCCTTACTCATTGTGATCCTGGAATGCAAGACATAATTTCAGTTGTTTCACACTTTTTTTTGTTAAGTATATAATTCCACATGTGTTAATTCATAGTTTTGATGCCTTCAGTGTGAATGTACAATTTTCATAGTCATGAAAATACAGAAAAATGATTTGCCAAATGAATGTAAAATCTAGTCCAGACATTGACAAGGTTCGAAAAAAAGATTTTTATGTGAAATAATAATTTTCTCCTTTAAACTTTGCTTTCGTCACAGAATGCTCCTTTGCAGCAATTCCAGCATTGCAGACCTTTCATTCTGCATTCTAGCAGTTAATTTGCTGAGGTAATCTGAAGAAATTTACCCCGTACTTCCAGAAGCCCCTCCACAAGTCGGTTTGGCTGATGGACACTTTCTGCACCATACTGTCAAGCTGCTCCCACAACAGCTCAATGGGGCTGAGATCTGGTGACTGTGCTGGCCGCTCCATTACAGATAGATACCAGCTGCCGGCTTCTTCCCTAAGTAGTTCTTCCATAATTTAGAGGTGGCTTTGGGTCATTGTCCTGTTGTAGGATGAAATTGGCTCCAATCAAGCGCAGTCCACAGGGTATGGCAAGGTGTGCAAAATGGAGTGATAGCCTTCCTTATTCAAAATCCCTTTTACCTTGTATAAATCTCCCACTTTACCAGCACCAAACCAACCCCAGACCATCACATTACCTCCACCATGCTTGACAGGTGGCGTCACACTCTTCCAGCATCTTTTCAGTTGTTCTGCATCTCACAAATGTTCTCCTGTGTGATCCAAACACCTCAAACTTGGATTCTTCTGTCCATAACACTTTGTTCCCATCTTCCTCTGTCCAGTGTCTGTGTTCTTTTGCCCATATTAATCTTTTCCTTTTATTAGCCAGTCTCAGATACGGCTTTTTCTTTGCCACTCTGCCCTGAAGGCCAGCATCCCGGAGTCGCCTCTTCACTGTAGACATTGACACTGGCGTTTTGTGTGTACTATTTAATGAAGCTGCCAGTTGAGGACCTGTGAGGCGTCGATTTCTCACACTACAGACTCTAATGTACTTGTGTTGTTGCTCAGTTGTGCAGCGCGGCCTCCACTTCTCTTTCTACTCTGGTTAGAGCCTGTTTGTGCTCTGCTCTGAAGGGAGTAGGACACACCGTTGTAGGAAATCTTCAGTTTTTTGGCAATTTCTCACATGGAACAGCCTTCATTTCTAAGAACAAGAATAGACTGTCGAGTTTCACATGAAAGTTCTTTTTTTCTGGCCATTTTGAGAGTTTAATGGAACCAACAAATGTAATGCTCCAGATTCTCAACTAGTTGAAAGGAAGGTCAGGTTTACAGGGTATCTAATCAGCCAAACTGTTTTCATCTGTGCTGACATACTTGCACAAGGGTTTTCAAGGGTATTCTAACCATCTATTAGCCTTCTTATACAGTCAGCAAACACAAAGTACCATAAGAACACTGGAGTGATGGTTGTCAGAAATGGGCCTCTATACACCTATCAAGATATTGTATTACAAACCAGACGTTTGCAGCTAGAATAGTCATTTACCACATTAACAATGTATAGAGTGTATTTCTGAATCATTTAGTGTTCGCTTCGTTGGAAAAAACTGTGCTTTTCTTTCTAAAATAAAGAAATGTCTAAGTGACCCTAAACTTTTGAACGGTAGTGTATATATATTAGAAAGAAATAAAATACAATATTTTGCGCTGGTATAAAAAGAGAAGATTGTACCAAACTAAATGCATCGGTAAAACAGGTAAAGTCCACCGAATGGAGTCTAAAAAGTGATTTACTAAAACAAACAGCCTGCCGCTGTGTTCAGGACACATAAGTTGAATGATTCCAGGACCCAGAATCACCTAATGAAAAAATAAAAGTAAAGGGGCAGGCTGTTTTAGAAAATCACCTTTTAGACTCCATTTGGTGGACTTTACCGGTTTTACCAGTGCATTTAGTTTGGTACAATCTTCTCTTTTTATACCAGCGCAAATTATTGTATTTTATTTCTGTATCTCTTACAAAATTGTGGTGATTGGTAATTTGCTGCAGGTATTTACACTTTTTTAGACACCTGCGCAGCTTTTATTTTATTATATATTAGAAAGACTTTCATGTATTGTCCATGTGCATTGTCTTCTGTCATCACATACTTCTCTTTGATCTGTGAAAGTTCATTTTGGGGATTCAATCCGATGTCCTGTTGCTGCGTGGTCGTTTCCCTTGTCTGCTGTGATATTGCCTTTTCTTCCTTGTCCAAATGCTGATGATCTCTACTGTCTTTGTTCCCCCTTCTTGGTTTCTAATTTTCCCGTTTTAGTTTGCCCTATCACATTCTGGGTTGGGTTTTATAGGTTTACCCTTCACTGCATTTCCTTGCTGGCTTTACCTTTGGGTGGATATGTGTTCAGGTGGTCCTGCTCTTCAGCTAAGGGGTTTGCCTTGCTTGATAAACTCCAGTTGTATTCCTGCAGTGAGTTTGTTTGCTTTCTTTCCCAGCACGTTTTCCTTTTACCAATGTTACGTTTCTGGAAGGTTACTTATTCCACCCTGGGTTTTCTAATCTCACTTCACACGTTTCTTTCACCTTGTTGACTGTGTGCTGCGTCCTGTCATCCGGTTACTCAGGGGGTACAAGGAACCCATCAATGCCTTTTTAGGGAGTTAGGTCCACTGCCATGAATGTTAGCACCGATACCTACGAATTTCACCAACCTGAAGTAAAAAAAATCTTTTTTTGTTTGGCAGAATGGGCGCAAAGTCCCACGAGTGAAGGACAAAATGTGGTCTTCCCTTAGAAGAGTAGAAGTTCTCCTTCCACCGAATCCTAGCAACCATGGTCTGGGAAAGGCATGTCCAATGACCTCATGTATTTGTGGGGTTCACATACAGTAGATCCCCTAAATGGGCAAATTTAGGAGGTAAGGGTCTTGGATACTAATACAACAATGGTCCACCAAACCTTCTCCTTCCAGGACTTCTCTTGTGAGGCCACCACTCTATTACATGGTCTGGGAAAAGGCATGTCCAATGAGCTCATGTAAGAGTGGGGTCCACATACAATAGTTCCCATAAATGGGCACATATAGAAGATAAGGGTCCCGGATACTAATACAACAATGGTCCACCAAACCTTCTCCTTCCAGGACTTGGCTCATGAGACCACCACTCTGGGAAAGGAATGTCCAATGAGCTCATGTAAGTGTGGGGTCCACATACAGTAGTTCCCCTAAATGGGCACATATAGATGATAAGGGTCTCTGATACTAATCCAACAATGGTCCACCCAACCTTCTCCTTCCAGGACTTGTCTTGTGAGGCCACCACTCTAATACATGGACTAATATGGACATTGAGACTTCTTAAGCTTCCTACCTCTATTGAGGTAATGCCAAGATAGGGCCCCCAAGGCAGATTTTTTTTTCTTAGGCTTTTTGGTGCCCATTTGATGAAGAAATGCGATATTTATCACCCACTGCACACTACTTTTCTCTCTATCCCTCTGCCTTCTTTTTCATTAGTCAGGATCTCGGCTTTGATTAATTATTGAGTTATGTCTGCAGCCAGTGCTTCTCATTACCGATGCCTAGCGGCCTTTGCTTGCTTCACTGGGCCCCTACAGCCTTGACGAGCCGCCGCATTGTAGTCAGCATCATATCTGGATGCCAGTCAGCGGAGCGGCCGGTCTCTGGAGATCCTGACCACGGCGAGTCTCCGAAGGAGGAGGGAAGAGAGATTTCTGCTCAACATAATACAATAATATCAGTATCAAAACTGTGCAGGTAAAATTAATAACATTCTAATTGTAGCTCCAGATATGAGTCCTGGTCCCGTGTGGCTGGGCTTAGAATAACAAAAGAACTTGAGAAGTTTTAAAAAAAAAAACAAAAGAAAAGATTTAATAACTGTCGTGCCGAGTGACTTTCCTTGAATTTGGTTACAAAATGAATACATTGTTGCAACGTGCTGACAGTTATAATTCCACTAACAGACACATATAGCGTAAACATCACCCGGCAGAGTATCACCATATTTTTATATACAGTATATATACAGTGGGGCAAAAAAGTATTTAGTCAGTCAGCAATAGTGCAAGTTCCACCACTTAAAAAGATGAGAGGCGTCTGTAATTTACATCATAGGTAGACCTCAACTATGGGAGACAAACTGAGAAAAAAAAATCCAGAAAATCACATTGTCTGTTTTTTTAACATTTTATTTGCATATTATGGTGGAAAATAAGTATTTGGTCAGAAACAAAATTTCATCTCAATACTTTGTAATATATCCTTTGTTGGCAATGACAGAGGTCAAACGTTTTCTGTAAGTCTTCACAAGGTTGCCACACACTGTTGTTGGTATGTTGGCCCATTCCTCCATGCAGATCTCCTCTAGAGCAGTGATGTTTTTGGCTTTTCGCTTGGTAACACAGACTTTCAACTCCCTCCAAAGGTTTTCTATAGGGTTGAGATCTTGAGACTGGCTAGGCCACTCCAGGACCTTGAAATGCTTCTTACGAAGCCACTCCTTCGTTGCCGAAATGCTGTGCTTTGGATCATTGTCATGTTGAAAGACCCAGCCACGTTTCATCTTCAATGCCCTTGCTGATGGAAGGAGGTTTGCACTCAAAATCTCACGATACATGGCCCCAATTCATTCTTTCATGTACCCGGATCAGTCGTCCTGGCCCCTTTGCAGAGAAACAGCCCCAAAGCATGATGTTTCCACCACCATGCTTTACAGTAGGTATGGTGTTTGATGGATGCAACTCAGTATTCTTTTTCCTCCAAACACGACAAGTTGTGTTTCTACCAAACAGTTCCAGTTTGGTTTCATTGAACCATAGGACATTCTCCCAAAACTCCTCTGGATCATCCAAATGCTCTCTAGCAAACTTCAGACGGGCCCGGACATGTACTGGCTTAAGCAGTGGGACACGTCTGGCACTGCAGGATCTGAGTCCAAGGTGACGTAGTGTGTTACTTATGGTAGGCCTTGTTACATTGGTCCCAGCTCTCTGCAGTTCATTCACTAGGTCCCCCCGCGTGGTTCTGGGATCTTTGCTCACCGTTCTTGTGATCATTCTGACCCCACGGGGTGGGATTTTGCGTGGAGCCCCAGATCGAGGGAGATTATCAGTGGTCTTGTATGTCTTCCATTTTCTAATTATTGCTCCCACTGTTGATTTCTTCACTCCAAGCTGGTTGGCTATTGCAGATTCAGTCTTCCCAGCCTGGTGCAGGGCTACAATTTTGTTTCTGGTATCCTTTGACAGCTCTTTGGTCTTCACCATAGTGGAGTTTGGAGTCAGACTGTTTGAGGGTGTGCACAGGTGTCTTTTTATACTGATAACAAGTTTAAACAGGTGCCATTACTACAGGTAATGAGTGGAGGACAGAGGAGACTCTTAAAGAAGAAGTTACAGGTCTGTGAGAGCCAGAAATCTTGATTGTTTGTTTCTGACCAAATACTTATTTTCCACCATAATATGCAAATAAAATGTTAAAAAAAACAGACAATGTGATTTTCTGGATTTTTTTTTCTCAGTTTGTCTCCCATAGTTGAGGTCCACCTATGATGTAAATTACAGACGCCTCTCATCTTTTTAAGTGGTGGAACTTGCACTATTGCTGACTGACTAAATACTTTTTTGCCCCACTGTATATATATATATATATATATATTTTTTTTTTATCTCGGGATATTTTGAGGCAAGGAAAAGAAGAGATACATCTGTACAATGACAGGGGTCAAGAGTAGTGATGATCGAATCTGATGACATTACACATTAGAATTTGGTAGATTTGTTCAAATTTGGTCCGAAAATTTGATTTGCTTTGAATTTATTTAGGGCAAATTCAATGTTTTCTCCAGATCCCGTAGCGTAATAAATATAGGGTATAAAACGAATGCCTCGTCTCCAACGTGTCCCTCCGCAGTGTCCCTTCCTAATTCTCTAAAATTTTGGCTGCCATTTTGAATCACTAAAAAAAAAAAATCAGATTCAAGAGAATCCAAACTTTTTTATTAATTTTGGCAAATTTAATTAGCCTCAAATCCATCTGCTCATCAATAGTCATCATGAGTCCTCCCGACCACCAGGGCCCATGTCGGAGAGACAAGGAATATTCATATATGATAATCTATGGGACGTAATAAAGGGAGCGAAATACTGAGATATTGAGTTTTCTGTCTTTAGCCAATAGAATGAGGTTCGGAAGCTGCTAACATTCCATGATTCTAGGATTCTATGACTCTCTCGGCCCGATTTATGGCTTATGTCCCTCGCATCGTTTTATGAGAAGGACGAGGACTCTGTCTTGATGGGGATCTTCTGCCCATTATGTCAGGAGCTTGTAAAGTAAAAGCCGTGACACTAAATCTGATGGATACTTCTTAATCCTCTTTACGACTCCGCGGACCCGGCAGGACGGCGCCGTCCATAAATCTATATGGGATCATACAAAAACACCGACAATTAGTCAGAAGATAAAGAGAGATTAATATATAAAAAAAAAAAGAAAACTAAAGAAAAAAATGTTGCTTATTTACACCGGGTTCTTTTTTGGGATACTGGCTCTGCTCGGGGAGACCTGCTTAGTATGCAAATTTATTGGCAATGCTCCATGGGAAAACATGCAAATGAGCTATAACGGTGTAAAGAAAACTCACTATTGCCACCTAGTGGCTACTGTAAAATTCAGTGTCCGAGCCTATAATAAGCCCTGCGACAGGAGTAAATAAGGATAAAAACTGATGTGCGGATGGCTGTTTTGTGAGTGCAGAGTACAGGAGTTATTTAAATACAGTGTCCCTTTAAGGAACGTTCCCTTTAATAGAAGTAGCTCCTCTTTCTGTAGGGCATTTACTGTTTAGAAATCCTTGCAGCTGCTTCACTTATGCAGAAAAACCCTCTTAATCCAAAATGAATATTAATTAAGGCGCATTTTTTTCTTACCACCCAAGCGATTAATCTCCCCCCTGCAAAACCTGCGACTCATCTGCAGAACAGAACCAGGAGGAGGAAGAAGGGGCGAAGCGGCAGCCGTCTGAGCTGACAATCGCTGTGCGACAAGCCCCGCAGACCTCATAGGGAGAGGACACCGGCGAACGCTTCACACCGCTCCCCCATCCTTCTCCCAGTCACAATCCCAGAAACGCCAAAAACTGGGTCAGATCTGCAGCCCCCTACCAGAGCCAAGCCCCCCATATAAAGAGCAGACACTGTGCTCATAATAAGGCTACAATGGCTTCCTAAATGATGGGTGCAGACTGGTATAGCAGAGTCCACACTGCAGAGTCCACGCAGCAGAGTCCATGTAGTAGAGTCCATGTAGCAGAACCCTCGCACCATAGCCCACGCAGCAGAGTCCGTACTGCAGAGTCCATGTAGCAGAGCCCATGCAGCAGTCCATGCAGCAGAGTCCATGCAGTAGAGTCCATGTAGCAGAGCCCTCGCACCAGAGCCCGTGCAGCAGAGTTCGCACTGCAGAGTCGATGCAGCAGAGCCCATGCAGCAATCCATGCAGCAGAGTCCATGCAGTAGAATCCATGTAGCAGAGCCCTCGCACCAGAGCCCACGCAGCAGAGTCCGCAGCAGAGTCCGCACTGCAGAGTCCATGCAGCAGAGCCCACGCAGCAGAGTCCACGCAGCAGAGTCCATGTAGCAGAGCCCACGCAGCAGAGTCCATGTAGCAGAGTCCATGCAGCAGAGCCCACGCAGCAGAGTCCATGTAGCAGAGCCCATGGGCAGAGTCCATGCAGCAGAGTCCATGCAGCAGAGTCCATGTAGCAGAGCCCGCGCAGCAGAGCCCACGCAGCTGTCCATGCAGCAGAGTCCACGCAGCAGAGTCCATGTAGCAGAGTCCATGCAGCAGAGTCCATGTAGCAGAGCCCGCGTACCAGAGCCCACGCAGCAGTCCATGCAGCTGAGTCCATGTAGCAGAGCCCACACAGCAGAGCCCGTGCAGCAGATCCCACGCAGCAGAGTAAATGCAGAAGAGTCCAAGCAGCAGAGCCAGTGCAGCAGAGTGAAGTTTGTCATGATTTACAGGAATCCGTTTCCCACTCAGGGACTTACACGGAGGAGAGACGTACCCAAATTACTAGCCAACATCAGTTCAAAACTAAAGGAAAATAAGGAAACGTTTCATTCCTCTGCCATTTATACAGTACAGGCCGCGCCCCAATATATGGTGGGGACTCAATAAGAATCAGCCCCAAACTGAACATTGACCACACAGGAGACCCCCTAATGACATATTGACCCATTAATAAATATTGATTAATACAGAGCCGAGCCCTTCTTCAAATAGACCCCAAAGTATGTGGCGCAGATAAGGGGTCTAGTCTAGGGGTCTGGTCTGGGCTCTGTATTATTAGGGGGTCTAGTCTAGGGGTCTGGTCTGGGCTCTGTATTATTAGGGGGTCTAGTCTAGGGGTCTGGTCTGGGCTCTGTATTATTAGGGGGTCTAGTCTAGGGGTCTGGTCTGGGCTCTGTATTGTTTACATTTCTTTTGCCTTCATTCAGCATTTTTAGGGGGTCTCATCTGGGATTTGAGATTATGGGGTCCCTATTTAGGAAAGGAAACCTCTTCTCCACCAAGACGAGGGATGGAGCCACTGACTGTGTCTCCTGGGTTCCTTGGCTCAGTAACGTTCCCCTCGGCTCTCCAGTTTGTTACATTGTATCCAGCCTGGACAATCCTCCTCAATAGAACAATCTCTCTTTGTACTTTGCTACATTGTTGCAGACTGGATACAATTGTACCATCTTAGGTCTGCGGCGGTTTTCAGCCCCTGAATGTTCTCAGTTACTCACAGCAAGCAGGGATCTTACCATTTATGAGAAATTGATACATAAAAGCCTATTAGAAGGTTGTAGGACTTTTCTATAGACCCTGGTTTGTTGCCTCCATTACATATGATGGGGGAAGAATTTAATGAACATCTCCCTATCAGTTAAAGGGTAATTGGCGCCCGCGATGCCCCATCTGCTGACTGCGCAGAGGCTTATTGCCCCCGTCAGGAGGACGATACAGACGTGAAGTCATTTACCGTCATCCTGGACGCTGGGGGGGGGGGGGGGTTAAGTGAAGCCCTTAAAGCACTTAGGAGCTTTCACCACCAGGACCACAACAGACCGCGCACGGAAGATTGGATTTCCACCGCGTTGTGAATACTCATTTTTTGCCTTTGCGCTGCCTGAATGATGCCTCGGGGGTGACAGCGCCGCCTCCCTCCGCCATAACGTAAAATCAAATAAAGAAAGAGACGACGGCCAAAGCCAAGCACAAAATTGGATTAAGGGTCTCGCTTAAAAAGGAACATTGTCGGCTTTCATCTGAAAGTCAATGTTAGTGAAAGAATCCATTGGTATTCGCAATGAGCAAAGCAATTTCCCCGGGTGCGTGATAGCGGCTCTTCAGCTTATCAGCGGCGGCATCGCAGGCCGGAGAGAAAATGTATTCCTGCACCGCGCAGCTGATGTGATAGGCGACCATAGATACATATATACATATATACCAGCTGTCGCCTCTCCCTGCAGCAGTAAAGCTTTATAGAATATTGGCGGACAATCTGCTGACATGAGCACAAGATCGGCTTCAGACCTCCACGAGCGGGGGGCTACACCCCGGCCGACCACCATGAACGGCATTCTCAGCTTTGTATAAGACGCCATCGTCTCAGCATCTTCATCAGATAATTAGCAGGTGCTCAATCTCCCTACAGTGCCTCCGCAGGACAAATGAAGAATTGCACTCTGCCCATTGAAATCAATGGCTTGTATAAAACACGGACATGCCGTGTCCTCCGGAGACAGAAATGCTGAATGCAGCCCCTCCAGAGCACGGAGTATTAATACAGATCCTTCCCCTGGAATTATAGGTTCATTTACATGAGTCTTCATTACCGCAGGGGCAGAAGAAAGCAGATTTACAGCAAATTGCAAATAGTTGAAACATCCCCCAACCTAAAAGAAACTCCAGACCAGACCTCTATAAAAAAACATTTCCAAACTAATACAGACCCCAGATCAGACCCCTTAAAACACAGACCCCCTAAAAACACAAACCACAGACCAGACCCCTTAAAAAGACAGACCCCAGACCCCCTAAAACACAAACCACAGACCAGACCCCTTAAAAAGACAGACCCCAGACCCCCTAAAAACACAAACCACAGACCAGACCCCTTAAAAAGACAGACCCCAGACCAGACCCCTTAAAAACGCAAACCATAGACCAGACCCCTTAAAAAGACAGACCCCAGACCCCCTAAAAACACAAACCACAGACCAGAGCCCTTAAAAAGACAGACCCCAGACACCCTAAAAACACAAACCACAGACTAGACCCCTTAAAAAGACAGACCCCAGACCAGACCCCTTAAAAATACAAACCATAGACCAGACCCGTTAAAAAGACAGACCCCAGACCCCCTAAAAACACAAACCACAGACCAGAGCCCTTAAAAAGACAGACCCCAGACCAGACCCCCTAAAAACACAAACCACAGACCAGACCCCTTAAAAAGACAGACCCCAGATCAGACCTCCTAAAAGCACAGACCCCCTAAAAACACAAACCTAAGACCAGACCCCCTACAACACAGCCCCCCTAAAAAGACAGACCCCAGACCAGACTCCATAAGAACACAGACTAATTTTTCTTTTGAAAAATGTAGCCATCAGACCCCCTTAAAAAATACAGATCCTGATATAGATCCTTTCAAAATACAGACCCTCTAAAAAGACAAACCCCTGGCCAGACTGTAAACATTTAGACCCCATAACTCTCTGAAATATGAACTTTGGACCAGACCCCATAAAGGCAAAACAAAAATGAATGAAGAAACAAAAAAAAACATTAAAATCTATAAAGATGCAAACCTCAGACTCTGTAAAAAAAAAAAAAAAAAATACCACAGTTGAAACTCCCAAAAATGCAGACCCTAAAAAGTACAGATGCCAGACCCCTTAAAATTGTGCACCCCAGATGAGGTCTCCTAAAAATACAAACCCCAGATAATGCAGACCCCCAATATTTACTTTGCAAAATAAATTGAATTGCAACAATTGATTTTTTTTCTTCTTTTTTTTTCCTGTCTGGGAAGGTGGCAGTAGCCAAGGTAGACATTGCCCTTAACCCCTTCCTGCCCTGTGGTTAGGAGTCAATAATAGTGGCATGTCCCCAGCAGCACAGAGGATTTCAGGAGATGAATGCGCTGCTCCTGTGGGAGGTTTGAGTCTGATATGAAACGTTCCATGGACACTGTTTGTATAATTGCATTTTTTTTCTAATATATTTTGTGTTTTCATTTTTCAGCATTGTCAATATCTCTGTGCTGTGTCAGGGAATGGCATAAAAGCCATAGAGATCTAATTGTTCTCGGAGCTGAGGGTTTGTTACAGTGGCATCCAGTGTAGGCAATCACCTGCGAGCTGCACACATGAGCGGCAGCACTAATGTCTCTCCTAGGGCTGAGAGTTTGTTACAATGTATCAGCCTGGAGTTCAGACACAATTGTATCCGCTTCTCCATTGTCAGAACTTTATACTTTTTTTTTACTATTTACTGCTTTGGAGAAATATTAAAACAATATGGAGTCTGTCCTCACGCAGCGGCAAAAGCACAGACATTAAAAAGCCATTTCTTCCCGCGTGGCGTGTCCCTGCTACTGATTGCATGAGATGGCGCCTTCAGTGCATGTCGTACACCGCTCTGTATGCAAAGTGATGTGCGCTGCGCCATTTACAAAAACACTCCGATTTAACTCCTCCAGTACCGGAGCCGCCTGGAGACCGCCTGTGTACATAGAGTAGAGGAATCTGCTCATGAAGTGGCCATTGGTGATGGAATGTCCCCCCACACCTCCCTTCCCCCGGGGGGCTCGGCTTGGGGCCTCTACTTTACCATCTTTTAACCTTGGGTCTATAGCTACTTAATGGCGGATGGGTGTGAGCCCTATTAAAGGTGATGAGGGACAAGATGAGATTGCACCATGGACCCCACTGCAACCAAAGGGGCCACCCCAAGGATATACAGCAGGGAGTGATGGGTCATTGGCAATAAACATGGCACTCATGGGATAATTTATTTATTGTGGTTACTAATGTGGATGAATGGAAGCTTAAGGCTAGGTGCACACGTTCAGGTTTTTTCGCGGTAAAAACGCTATAAAAACTCATTAAAAAGGCATACATTATGCATCCTATCATTTAGAATGCATTCTGCATGTTTTGTGCACATGATGCGTTTTTTTTCCACAAAAAAACGCATCGCGGTAAAAAAAAGAAGCAGCATGTTCATTAATTTTGCGGATTTTCTGCGTTTTTCCCGCTATTCTATGCATTTGGGAAAAAACGCACCAAAAACGCGTCAAAAACGTGAAAAAAAACGCATGCGGATTTTGGGAAGAAATGTCCGGTTTTTGTCAGGAAAATTCCTGCAAGAAATCCTGATGTGTGCACATACCCTAAAACTCACTCTGGCTCCATTCTATTCCAATGACTGTCCGCCAGGCTGCAGCACCCAACAATGGCCACTACATGGTGCACCGCGCTGTGCTGTTCTGGCTCCGTACAGAGCTGTGCTGTTCTGGTTCCATACTGCACTGTGCTGTTCTGGTTCCGTACCGCACTGTGCTGTTCTGGTTCTGTACCGCGCTGTGCTGTTCTGGTTCCGTACCACGCTGTGCTGTTCTGGTTCTGTACCGCGCTGTTCTGGTTCCATACCGCACTGTGCTGTTCTGGTTCCATACCGCGCTGTGCTGTTCTGGTTCCATATCGCGCTGTGCTTTTCTGGTTCCATACCGCGCTGTGCTGTTCTGGTTCCATACCGCACTTTGCTGTTCTGGTTCCATACCGCACTGTGCTGTTCTGGTTCCATCCGCACTGTGCTGTTCTGGTTCCATACCGCACTGTGCTGTTCTGGTTCCATACCGCACTGTGCTGTTCTGGTTCCATACCGCACTGTGCTGTTCTGGTTCCATACCGCACTGTGCTGTTCTGGTTCCATACCGCACTGTGCTGTTCTGGTTCCATACCGCACTGTGCTGTTCTGGTTCCATACCGCACTGTGCTGTTCTGGTTCCATACCGCACTGTGCTGTTCTGGTTCCATACCGCACTGTGCTGTTCTGGTTCCATACCGCACTGTGCTGTTCTGGTTCCATACTGCGCTGTGCTGTTCTGGTTCCATACCGTGCTGTGCTGTTCTGGTTCCATACTGCGCTGTGCTGTTCTGTTTCCATACTGCGCTGTGCTGTTCTGGTTCCGTACTGCGCTGTGCTGTTCTGGTTCCATACCGCACTGTGCAGTTCTGGTTCCGTACCGCGCTGTGCTGTTCTGGTTCTGTAGTGCACTGTGCTGTTCTGGCTCAGTACCGCGCTGTGCTGTTCTGGTTCTGTACCACGCTGTGCTGTTCTGGCTCAGTACTGCGCTATGCTGTTCTGGTTCCATACTGCACTGTGCTGTTCTGGTTCCATGCTGCACTATGCTGTCCTGGTTCCGTACTGCCCTGTGCTGTTCTGGTTCCATACCGCGCTGTGCTGTTCTGGTTCCGTAGTGCACTGTGCTGTTCTGGCTCAGTACCGCGCTGTGCTGTTCTGGTTCTGTACCACGCTGTGCTGTTCTGGCTCAGTACCGTGCTGTGCTGTTCTGGCTCAGTACTGCGCTATGCTGTTCTGGTTCCATACTGCACTGTGCTGTTCTGGTTCGGTACCGCGCTGTGCTGTTCTGGTTCCATACTGCACTGTGCTGTTCTGGTTCCGTACCGCGTTGTGCTGTTCTGGTTCCATAGTGCACTGTGCTGTTCTGGCTCAGTACCGCGCTGTGCTGTTCTGGTTCTCTACCACGCTGTGCTGTTCTGGCTCAGTACCGTGCTGTGCTATTCTGGCTCAGTACCGCGCTATGCTGTTCTGGTTCCATACTGCACTGTGCTGTTCTGGCTCCGTACCGAGCTGTGCTGTTCTGGCTCAGTACTGCGCTGTGCTATACTGGCTCAGTACCGCGCTGTGCTGTTCTGGTTCCGTAGTGCACTGTGCTGTTCTGGCTCAGTACCGCGCTGTGCTGTTCTGGTTCTGTACCACGCTGTGCTGTTCTGGCTCAGTACCGTGCTGTGCTATTCTGGCTCAGTACCGCGCTATGCTGTTCTGGTTCCATACTGCACTGTGCTGTTCTGGTTCTGTACCGTGCTGTGCTGTTCTGGTTCCGTAGTGCACTGTGCTGTTCTGGCTCCGTACCAAGCTGTGCTGTACGTAATGACGGCATGTGTAACCCTTGATCTACAAGACACCTTCAGGGTCACATCTACAACAGGCTCCATTGTGTCATCACAACAAGCCGTTCTTAACCTCATTAATGCATGTATGAGCTGAGATTGATAAAGTGTTCACGCCGCGCTAATCATTTAATTACATGTTTATACAGAAAGAAAGGGGAAAAGCAAACATTTGTAGACAAAGCAACATTGGCCCCGAGGTAATGAGGGGGCCCGAGCCTGCCAAGCTCCTCCCGGCATAGACCAAGGGGCCTGCAGGTCTCCATTGCTCTATCTATCGTGCCACATGCTTGAAATACAACCGAGACGGAAGAAAGAGGGTAAAAAATGGAAATTTTATCCTTCTATGAAATGCTGATAAACCTCAGAGGCTCTAAATAACCGGAGGGCGTCTTTGTAATTAACACACGCGCTTCTTGGCAGACCTACCCTGAACTGTGCATATGAAGATGTATAGGGAGCCAGAACTGTTCCAGGGCACTTTATATCCCAAATTTATGGCTGGGCTATTAACATTTTCACCCATGGATGATGGTGGAGGAAAATCTAAAAAAAAATTTTTGCAGGATCCTGTTTTCTCAAAAAACTACGTATCTTGACGGGAGCTCAAAGACGGAAGTGTGAAAGATGCATAGGACATGCATAGGACCTTATAGAAATCCCATTGAGGAGCTTTATCATTCCCTATACAGTGAGCTCCCTCTAGTGGCCGCTGTAGGAAGCCACATTTTTATCATTGAAAGAATAAAGTTTTAAGAACTTTTGGAACGTTATAGCTGCACATCAGAAGTTCTGATCCTCAGAGACTTTCTATTGGTCTTTAAAGCCAGAATCATCTAACCTTTGTTTTTACTGGTCAGTAAAGGTCTTAGAACTTAAACTCCTCCATAGCATGCCAAAAGTTTTTGAAAAGTTTACTAAACGGCTAATTACAGATATCTGGCCGCATTTCCAAACTTTGGAAAGAATTTATTATTCCTAAAACATCTGGTCCTGGTGATAAATCCTTAAAGGGATCCTTCAATGCCAACAATGGAGAAAATATTCAAATATGAGAATCACAATAATATAATTTATTTGAGGTCATTCTTATTTTTTCAGTTTAATTTCTTGAAATCCTCCCATTGTGCTCAGTAATAAGCTGAACTTGGAGACATTATTACTGTGGTCATTGTTATGCCCCCATATGCTAGAAAACCCTGGACAGGCTGCAACCCTCTTAACAACCACTAGGTGGCCACCAATAGACCTATATAGCCATATACTTACAGCCATCTCCCTACAGAGTATCACAAAATCATTAATATGCTCAAAACTGCTCCTCTCAGACCATAAATCTCAGGATAAATCAAGTGTGGAGGAAATGTAAGGCAATGCATAAAGACTATAAAGAAGGAATAATAATAATAATAATAATAATCTTTATTTATATAGCGCCAACATATTCCGCAGCGCTTTACAGTTTAACAGGAAACTGGAAGGAAGGAAGGATGAATTTGAAGTTACAAGAAGAAATCAGCCAAAAAATTTTTTTTACCGTTTAATTCCCCTCCCACACACACACAGGTGACTTTAATAACCTTAGGAGGAGGGCAGTGTGTAAAATAAATAGTTAGGATTGATGTTTCTAGCCCCTATTTTAAAAAAATAATAATAATAGAAAACTAAAATAAAATTATATATATATATAATTTTATTTTTTTTATATTATTTTTTTCTATTATTTTATGTTAATATATATATATATATATGTATATATATATATATATAAATAAAATAATAATAACATAAAATAATAATAGAAAAAAAATAAAAATTATATATATATATATATATATATATATATATATATATATATATATACACACCTACAAAAATAATCAAAACATAACGGAAAGTGATCCTTAGGTCTTAAGATGAAGTTGAGAAAATAATGGGAAATACAAACATGAGCAAGTCAATTTAAAGCAAATCAAATTTTTAAAAAATTTCGGCAAAAAACGTAAATCCAGATATTTTTTTTCTTTTCAAATATTTCAAATAAAGCAAAACACCACTCTTTTTGGGACTGAGAAAAGAATTAAAAAATAATAATAAAAAAAAAAAATACTTATCTCACCCCCCACTTGTCTTGCCGCAGTGACTTCCTGCCCGGTCGTACGTTTAGCGACTCCAGTCTTACGCCTCCAACATGACCCATGCTGACTAGTTCAAAAAAAAAAAAATGTGCCTGGCTATGAACTGGTTAAGGATATCATTTGCAAAGAGTGTTTTGGTTTCTTTTCCTCTAATTTGATTATAGATCACAGCAGAAAGTGGCTGATAACATGGAGCAATAGCGCCAGCTGTAATAAGTAACCCCCCCCACCTGCGCCCACCTCTATGGAATCCCGGCATTGTGCAGTCATTTATCTGCTTCCATGATGTGATCCTTCGCCGGCGTTATTGAAGCAGGCACCTCTGCCGCCCCTTCCCGAGTCTCCAATCAAATTTGCAGTCTGGAAGAGTCTTATAAATATATTCTCCTTAATTCCAGATCACATTATTGTTTCCACCGAGGTATTTAACAGAATAAGGTGCCATTTAAACCTTGATGTGAAGCTTTTGCTATAGAGAGGCCCGGGCAATCAGATTCTCAGATTGTCATTAGTTCAAAGCGGCTGCTAAGTGCCGCAGGGCTGGAAACAGAGATGTAGCAGAGCCGATGGTGCGACTCCTACCTCCAGCGCCCTTATAACAATTCCCTGGCTGGAAGTCACAAAAGCCTCAGATATAGCAGTATAATAATAACGTCAGGTGGCACATTTAGCTCTGCTATCTGTAAAGTGGATTTATCATTTGCTATAATTCTTTTTTATCTGGTGTAAACGCCGCCGTTCTCCTGAATCCAGTGATGTTCTTCTTTTGTTCCTGCTCCTCTCCGTTCCTGAGATATGGCCTTTTCTTCCCTGTATATTAATCTAGTCTTGTTGTGCAAATGGGCGTGGTTCTCAAGAGCACACCCACAGGGAGCTTGCTGAGGACCATGCCCACTTGGCTAAAATACCAATAGATATATAAAGGGAAGAAGAGGCCGTATCTCAGGAACAGAGAGGAGCAGGAGCGAGAGAAAAACGTCGCCGGATTCAGGAGAAGAGCGGCATTTACACCAGGTTAAAAAAAAAAATGACATTTATGGCGAGTTCCTTTTTTTAAAATAATGGAAACATTTTTTATTAAGTCCAGTAACAGAAACAAATAACCTGCAGTCCTATGGAAAATGACGGGTAATGCAGGATAATATCAGATGACTAGTAACAAATGATCAGCTCTGCTACATCTGCGAAGACGATAATTACAAGAATAGATACATGGAGATATAACAATATCTGAATGTGTTACATGACAAACTGAGCTCTGCTACATCTGCAGAATAGCGTAGTAGCCGTATCTGGAGTTGTGACTAGAGTTGAGCGACCTTGACCTTTTTAGAGTCGAGCCGGGTTTTGCGAAACCCGACTATGTCCAAAGTCGGGTCGAGTGAAATCGGCCGATTATGACGTAAAGTCGGGATCGACCGAAACACGAAACCCAATGCAAGTCAATGGGGCAGCATAGTCGGCAGTGAGTGGGGGCCAGGAAAACACCTAGAGTGCCCATTTTAATGTCAAAACCATCCATTCTTCTTAATGAAGCTTGTCAAGCGTAATTTACCTTATAATAATTGGAAGGCATTTGAAATTGGGGGTCATTTGGCTAAAGTTGTGGGGGGTAGGGCTGGTTCAAGTAATTAGTGGGCCCAGGAAATCTGGACCACGTCACGGCAGTGGAGCAGGGAGAGGTAAGTATTTCAACTTTGCAAGTGCTGTGAACCTGAGCAAGCAGGGGGGGCCCACTCGTTGGCATTGGCACTGGCACAGGGCCCCTCAAAGTACAGCGGTGTGTTTGCACGGCGGGGGCGCCTCCCACCGGCAGCAACACTTTTGCGTACTATGAGAGGCCCTGTGCCAGTGACGTCGCCAACTAGTATTCCCCCCCCCACCTGATGAAGGAACCTGCACTTTCATCTGCACCTTCCTCTTTGTCCCCGTGTAAGGTGGTATGGTATGCGGGAAGAGCAACCTGACTTTCAGCAGGGTCACAATGTTGTTGTGTAGCGTGCACGGGGAATGTTGCGTTATGGGTCAATGTACCAGCAGACTCATCTATCACTGGCTGGGCAATGGGCAGGATGAGGAGGAAACACAGATATAGGCCCAAATAATAAAGTGGGCTAAATGCAGTTCAAAATTGGTAACACAGGAATAACCAGGGGGCATTGCAGTGGAGGACAACTGGAATGAGAGGCTGACACAGAGAGTAGGGCCAAATCAGTAAGTAGTCGAAATGTAGTTCAAAATTGGCAACCGTAGTAAACAGGCGGCACAGCTTTGTTCAGTGGAGGAGAACAGCAAGGAGTGGCAGACACCGATAGTAGGCCCCAACCCAACTAGTAGGCCAAATGCAGTCTAACATTAACAACTACTTAACGAGAGGCTGAAAATGGTATTTCAGGACAGGAAACCAGGAGAACAGCAAGGAGTGGCAGACACCGATAGTAGGCCCCAAACCAACTAGTACGCCAAATGCAGTTGTTCCATTTAACCACAATTTAATGAGAGCCTGAAGATAGAAGCTCAGGAAAGGCAACCTGGGGAACACCTTGGAGTGTAACACACCATCTCTCTCCACCCCATACCCATTTTGTAGGCCTAATGCTGTGTACTTTTCTACAACTACTAAACGAGAGTCGGAAGACCGAAGCAATGGCAAGGAAACCTGGGGAACACCTTGGAGTGTAACACACCATCTCTCTCCACCCCATACCCAATTTGTAGGCCTAATGCAGCCTACTTTCCGACACCTACTAAACGAGAGCATGAAGATCGAAGCTCAGGAAAGGCAACCTGGGGAACACCTTGGAGTGTAACACACCATCTCTCTCCACCCCATACCCATTTTTTAGGCCTAATGCAGTGTACTTTTCTACAACTACTAAACGAGAGTCGGAAGACCGAAGCAATGGCAAGGAAACCTGGGGAACACCTTGGAGTGTAACACACCATCTCTCTCCACCCCATTCCCCATTTTTTAGGCCTAATGCAGCCTACTTTCCGACACCTACTAAACGAGAGCATGAAGATCGAAGCTCAGGAAAGGCAACCTGGGGAACACCTTGGAGTGTAACACACCATCTCTCTCCACCCCATACCCATTTTGTAGGCCTAATGCTGTGTACTTTTCTACAACTACTAAACGAGAGTCGGAAGACCGAAGCAATGGCAAGGAAACCTGGGGAACACCTTGGAGTGTAACACACCATCTCTCTCCACCCCATACCCAATTTGTAGGCCTAATGCAGCCTACTTTCCGACACCTACTAAACGAGAGCATGAAGATCGAAGCTCAGGAAAGGCAACCTGGGGAACACCTTGGAGTGTAACACACCATCTCTCTCCACCCCATACCCATTTTGTAGGCCTAATGCTGTGTACTTTTCTACAACTACTAAACGAGAGTCGGAAGACCGAAGCAATGGCAAGGAAACCTGGGGAACACCTTGGAGTGTAACACACCATCTCTCTCCACCCCATACCCAATTTGTAGGCCTAATGCAGCCTACTTTCCGACACCTACTAAACGAGAGCATGAAGATCGAAGCTCAGGAAAGGCAACCTGGGGAACACCTTGGAGTGTAACACACCATCTCTCTCCACCCCATACCCATTTTGTAGGCCTAATGCTGTGTACTTTTCTACAACTACTAAACGAGAGTCGGAAGACCGAAGCAATGGCAAGGAAACCTGGGGAACACCTTGGAGTGTAACACACCATCTCTCTCCACCCCATACCCAATTTGTAGGCCTAATGCAGCCTACTTTCCGACACCTACTAAACGAGAGCATGAAGATCGAAGCTCAGGAAAGGCAACCTGGTGAAAACCTTGGAGTGTAACACAACCTGTCTCTACACCCCATACCAAATTTGTAGGCCTAATGCAGCGTAGTTTCCACCAACTACTAAACGAGAGCCGGAAGATCGAAGCTCATGAAAGGCAACCCGGGGAACACCTTGGAGTGTAACACAACCTCTCTCTACACCACGAAAGGGCTGATTCTTAGGAAGGAAGGCTGTTGTAAATAAGCATTGCGCGTCCGAGGGTGATTATATTCTTATTCGGTATCTACTCACCCTCGGACGCGCCATGCTTCTTGATTTGTAATTAATGTTTATTTGCAATGTGCTTTTGACTTACTCAATTATTTTTTTAATTATTGATTTTATTAAATTAATAGTTTAACATCTTATTGGAAATAATTTAAAGGAGACGCGACAGGACAACACTCGGTGGATGCCATATCTGTGTTAACAACTCCAAAAAACTTTCAGTTAACTTCTTGCAGGAGAAAGAAATTGTAGCTGTTGGACCTTTGTAGTACAGTTCCAGATATTTGTTGTGTGTTTGTTTTGATTGTTAAAATGTCTGCATTTGAGATCTCAACACGATCTTATTTTTTATAATCAAATTAATTTTTTAAATATTTTATTAGGTTGGTTCAAGGGGTACACGGGCCGCAGTAGACAGGTCAGTGGAGGCCTAGTGGAAGGAGGGACCGCAGATGCGCCACTGTTTCACCCATACACAATTAGTAGGCCTAATGCAGCGTAGTTTCCAACAGCTACTAAACGAGAGCCGGAAGATCGAAGCTCAGGAAAGGCAACCTGGGGAACACCTTGGAGTGTAACACAACCTCTCTCTACACCACGGAAGGGCTGATTCTTAGGAAGGAAGGCTGTTGTAAATAAGCATTGCGCGTCCGAGGGTGATTATATTCTTATTCGGTATCTACTCACCCTCGGACGCGCCATGCTTCTTGATTTGTAATTAATGTTTATTTGCAATGTGCTTTTGACTTACTCAATTTTTTTTTTAATTATTGATTTTATTAAATTAATAGTTTAACATCTTATTGGAAATAATTTAAAGGAGACGCGACAGGACAACACTCGGTGGATGCCATATCTGTGTTAACAACTCCAAAAAACTTTCAGTTAACTTCTTGCAGGAGAAAGAAATTGTAGCTGTTGGACCTTTGTAGTACAGTTCCAGATATTTGTTGTGTGTTTGTTTTGATTGTTAAAATGTCTGCATTTGAGATCTCAACACGATCTTATTTTTTTTAATCAAATTAATTTTTTTTATATTTAATGATGTTGGTTCAAGGGGTACACGGGCAGCAATAGACAGGTCAGTGGAGGCCTAGTGGAAGGATTGACGGCAGACAGGCATCAAAGGCCTAACATTGGGCTGGCTGTAGGCAAGTTAAAATTGGTTCCAGGGGAACACGGCCATCAGTGGCCTGGTCAGTGTAGTTGTAGTTGAAAGAACGGGACGCAGACAGGCTTCGAAGGCCTAACATAATAACATAGGGCTGGCTGTAGGCAAGTTAAAATTGGTTCCAAGGGAACACGGCCATCAGTGGCCTGGTCAGTGTAGTTGTAGTTGAAAGAACGGGACGCAGACAGGCTTCGAAGGCCTAACATAACAAACTTGGGCTGGCTGTAGGCACTTTTAAATTTGTTCCAGGGGTACATGGGCAGCAGTGTATGGTCAGTGGAAGTCTAGTGGAAGGAGTGACCGCAGACAGGCTTCCAAGGCCTAACATAACAAACTTGGGCTGGCTGTAGGCACTTTTAAATTGGTTCCAGGGGTACACGGGCAGCAGTGGTCTGGTCTGTGGAAGTCTAGTGGAAGGAGTGACCGCAGACAGGCTTCGAAGGCCTAACATAATAACATAGGGCTGGCTGTAGGCAAGTTAAAATTGGTTCCAAGGGAACACGGCCATCAGTGGCCTGGTCAGTGTAGTTGTAGTTGAAAGAACGGGACGCAGACAGGCTTCGAAGGCCTAACATAACAAACTTGGGCTGGCTGTAGGCACTTTTAAATTTGTTCCAGGGGTACATGGGCAGCAGTGTATGGTCAGTGGAAGTCTAGTGGAAGGAGTGACCGCAGACAGGCTTCCAAGGCCTAACATAACAAACTTGGGCTGGCTGTAGGCACTTTTAAATTGGTTCCAGGGGTACACGGGCAGCAGTGGTCTGGTCAGTGGAAGTCTAGTGGAAGGAGTGACCGCAGACAGGCTTCGAAGGCCTAACATAACAAACTTGGGCTGGCTGTAGGCACTTTTAAATTGGTTCCAGGGGTACACGGGCAGCAGTGGTCTGGTCAGTGGAAGTCTAGTGGAAGGAGTGACCGCAGACAGGCTTCCAAGGCCTAACATAACAAACTTGGGCTGGCTGTAGGCACTTTTAAATTGGTTCCAGGGGTACACGGGCAGCAGTGGTCTGGTCAGTGGAAGTCTAGTGGAAGGAGTGACCGCAGACATGCTTCGAAGGCCTAACATAACAAACTTGGGCTGGCTGTAGGCACTTTTAAATTGTTTCCAGGGGTACACGGGCAGCAGTGGTCTGGTCAGTGGAAGTCTAGTGGAAGGAGTGACCGCAGACAGGCTTCCAAGGCCTAACATAACAAAATTGGGCTGGCTGTAGGCACTTTAAATTGGTTCCAGGGGTACATGGGCAGCAGTGTATGGTCAGTGGAAGTCTAGTGGAAGGAGTGACCGCAGACAGGCTTCGAAGGCCTAACATAATAACATAGGGCTGGCTGTAGGCAAGTTAAAATTGGTTCCAAGGGAACACGGCCATCAGTGGCCTGGTCAGTGTAGTTGTAGTTGAAAGAACGGGACGCAGACAGGCTTCGAAGGCCTAACATAACAAACTTGGGCTGGCTGTAGGCACTTTTAAATTTGTTCCAGGGGTACATGGGCAGCAGTGTATGGTCAGTGGAAGTCTAGTGGAAGGAGTGACCGCAGACAGGCTTCGAAGGCCTAACATAACAAACTTGGGCTGGCTGTAGGCACTTTTAAATTGGTTCCAGGGGTACACGGGCAGCAGTGGTCTGGTCAGTGGAAGTCTAGTGGAAGGAGTGACCGCAGACAGGCTTCCAAGGCCTAACATAACAAACTTGGGCTGGCTGTAGGCACTTTTAAATTGGTTCCAGGGGTACACGGGCAGCAGTGGTCTGGTCAGTGGAAGTCTAGTGGAAGGAGTGACCGCAGACAGGCTTCCAAGGCCTAACATAACAAAATTGGGCTGGCTGTAGGCACTTTAAATTGGTTCCAGGGGTACATGGGCAGCAGTGTATGGTCAGTGGAAGTCTAGTGGAAGGAGTGACGGCAGACAGTCTTCGAAGGCCTAACATAACAAAATTGGGCTGACTGTAGGCACTTTTAAATTGGTTCCAGGGTAACACGGCCAGCAGTGGCCTGGTCAGTGTAGTAGTTGTAGAAAGAAGGGACCGCAGACAGGCTTCGAAGGCCTAACATAACAAAAATGTCAAAACAATGGTATTGTCAGTGCCAGGCATTGAAGGATGTCAGCGCCTAGACTACACATTGGTGAAGCTGTGAGAGATAATTTTGCTAGTGGTAGAGCACTGTTTGAGCTGGGGGGGGGGAACTGTCTTGTGGCCGGCGGTACAGGCACAGGGCCCCTCATATTACAACGGTGTGTCTGACGTTGGGTGCGCACCACCACCGCCAGAGACACTTTATTGTACTATGAGGGACCCAGTGGCAGTGCCGTCGACCAAAAGCGGCCACACCCACCTCTTCAGACAAACAGCACTCTCAAGGGTCCAAGCGCAAAGTGGCGATAGCACGGCCCCGTGTGGGGAGTTTGGCCATTTCGTGAGGTGGAAACATGTCGTATGCTGGACAATCAGGTGAAGAAAATTACGAGATTGGAAAAGTCATTCAGAATAGTCCACAGGCAAGACCTTTTCATAGGAAAGCTAGGTGTCAGCCGGGCAGGGTGGGGCAAAAGATTTTGAAATCCAGTTGTGGTTCATTTTAATGAAGGTTAGATCATCTACATTTTGGGTAGCCAGACGAGTCCTTTTTTCTGTTAGTATTGAACCTGCAGCACTGAATACTCTTTCTGATAGGACACTAGCTGCCGGGCAAGCAAGCTCCTGCAATGCATATTCTGCCAATTCTGGCCAGGTGTCTAATTTGGATGCCCAGTAATCAAATGGGAATGACGGTTGAGGGAGAACGTCGATAAGGGATGAAAAATAGTTTGTAACCATACTGGACAAATGTTGTCTCCTGTCACTTTGAATTGATGCTGCAGTACCTGTCCTGTCTGCGGTCATAGAAAAATCACTCCACAACCTGGTCAGAAAACCCCTCTGGCCAACGCCACTTCTGATTTCTGCCCCTCTAACACCTCTGGTCTGCTGGCCCCTGGAGCTCGTGTGAGAACGATCACGGGCGCTGTGTGCAGGGAATGCCAGAAGCAAACGGTCAACAAGAGTTGATTGTTTTGTTGCTAATATTAGTTCCAAGTTCTCATGTGGCATAATATTTTGCAATTTGCCTTTATAGCGAGGATCAAGGAGGCAGGCCAACCAGTAATCGTCATCGTTCATCATTTTTGTAATGCGTGTGTCCCTTTTGAGGATACGCAAGGCATAATCCGCCATGTGGGCCAAAGTTCCCGTTGTCAAATCTGCGGTTGTGCTTGGTTGAGGGGCAGTTGCAGGCAAATCTACGTCACTTGTGTCCCTCAAAAAACCAGAACCCGGCCTTGCCACGCCACCAATTTCCCGTGCCCCCGGGAAAGCTTCCTCATTAAAAATATACTCATCCCCATCATCCTCCTCATCCTCCACCTCCTCTTCGCCCGGTACCTCGTCATGTACACTGCCCTGACCAGACAATCGCTGACTGTCATCAAGGCTTTCCTCTTCCTCTGGTGCAGACGCCTGATCCTTTATGTGCGTCAAACTTTGCATCAGCAGACGCATTAGGGGGATGCTCATGCTTATTATGGCGTTGTCTGCACTAACCAGCCGTGTACATTCCTCAAAACACTGAAGGACTTGACACATGTCTTGAATCTTCGACCACTGCACACCTGACAACTCCATGTCTGCCATCCTACTGCCTGCCCGTGTATGTGTATCCTCCCACAAAAACATAACAGCCCGCCTCTGTTCGCACAGTCTCTGAAGCATGTGCAGTGTTGAGTTCCACCTTGTTGCAACGTCTATGATTAGGCGATGCTGGGGAAGGTTCAAAGAACACTGATAGGTCTGCATACGGCTGGAGTGTACAGGCGAACGGCGGATATGTGCGCAAAGTCCACGCACTTTGAGGAGCAGGTCGGATAACCCCGGATAACTTTTCAGGAAGCACTGCACCACCAGGTTTAAGGTGTGAGCCAGGCAAGGAATGTGTTTCAGTTGGGAAAGGGAGATGGCAGCCATGAAATTCCTTCCGTTATCACTCACTACCTTGCCTGCCTCAAGATCTACAGTGCCCAGCCACGACTGCGTTTCTTGCTGCAAGAACTCGGACAGAACTTCCGCGGTGTGTCTATTGTCGCCCAAACACTTCATAGCCAATACAGCCTGCTGACGTATGCCAGTAGCTGCCCCATAATGGGAGACCTGGTGTGCAACAGTGGCAGGTGCGGATGGAGTGTTTGTGCGACTGCGGTCTGTGGACGAGCTCTTGCTTCTGCAGGAGGACGAGGAGGAGGAGGAGGAGGAGGGGGTGCGAACGGCTACAGACAACTGTTTACTAGACCGTGGGCTAGGCAGAACTGTCCCAAACTTGCTGTCCCCTGTGGACCCTGAATCCACCACATTTACCCAGTGTGCCGTGATGGACACGTAACGTCCCTGGCCATGCCTACTGGTCCATGCATCTGTTGTCAGGTGCACCTTTGTGCTCACAGATTGCCTGAGTGCATGGACGATGCGCTCTTTAACATGCTGGTGGAGGGCTGGGATGGCTTTTCTGGAAAAAAAGTGTCGACTGGGTAGCTCGTAGCGTGGTACAGCGTAGTCCATCAGGTCTTTGAAAGCTTCGCTTTCAACTAACCGGTAGGGCATCATCTCTAACGAGATTAGTCTAGCTATGTGGGCGTTCAAACCCTGTGTACGCGGATGCGAGGCTAAGTATTTCCTTTTTCTAACCATAGTCTCATGTAGGGTGAGCTGGACTGGAGAGCTGGAGATCGTGGAACTAGCGGGGGTGCCGGTGGACATGGCAGACTGAGAGACGGTGGGAGATGGTATTGTTGCCGCCGGTGCCCTAGATGCAGTGTTTCCTACTACGAAACTGGTGATTCCCTGACCCTGACTGCTTTGGCCTGGCAAAGATACCTGCACAGATACAGCAGGTGGTGCGCTAAATGGTGGTCCTACACTGCCGGAAGGGATGTTGCGTTGATGACTAGCTTCATTGGCCGAGGGTGCAACAACCTTAAGGGACGTTTGGTAGTTAGTCCAAGCTTTCAAATGCATGGTGGTTAAATGTCTATGCATGCAACTAGTATTGAGACTTTTCAGATTCTGACCTCTGCTTAAGGAAGTAGAACATTTTTGACAGATGACTTTGCGCTGATCAATTGGATGTTGTTTAAAAAAATGCCAGACTGCACTCTTTCTAGCATCGGATACCTTTTCAGGCATTGCAGACTGAGCTTTAACCGGATGGCCACGCTGTCCTCCACCAGGTTTTGGCTTTGCCACGCGTTTTGGGCAAGATACGGGCCCGGCAGATGGAACCTGTGGCGATGTTGATGCCTGCTGCGGCCCCTCCTCCTCCTCTGCTTCAGAACTGCTGCCGCCTGCACCCTGTTCCCCCAATGGCTGCCAATCGGGGTCAAGAACTGGGTCATCTAATAACTCTTCTTGTAGTTCGTGTGCAACTTCGTCTGTGTCACCGTGTCGTTCGGTGGTATAGCGTTCGTGATGGGGCAACATAGTCTCATCAGGGTCTGATTCTTGATCAGCACCCTGCGAGGGCAATGTTGTGGTCTGAGTCAAAGGACCAGCATAGTAGTCTGGCTGTGGCTGTGCGTCAGTGCACTCCATGTCAGATTCAACTTGTAATGGGCATGGACTGTTAACTGCTTCACTTTCTAAGCCAGGGACGGTATGTGTAAAGAGCTCCATGGAGTAACCCGTTGTGTCGCCTGCTGCATTCTTCTCTGTTGTTGTTTTTGCTGAAGAGGACAAGGAAGTGACTTGTCCCTGACTGTGAACATCCACTAACGACGCGCTGCTTTTACTTTTACCAGTTTCACGAGAGGAGGCAAAAGAGCTAGAGGCTGAGTCAGCAAGATAAGCCAAAACTTGCTCTTGCTGCTCCGGCTTTAAAAGCGGTTTTCCTAATCCCAGAAAAGGGAGCGTTCGAGGCCTTGTGTAGCCGGACGACGAACCTGGCTCCACAGCTCCAGACTTAGGTGCAATATTTTTTTCCCCACGACCACCTGATGCTCCACCACTACCACTACCCTCATTACCAGCTGACAATGAACGCCCCCGGCCACGACCTCTTCCACTAGACTTCCTCATTGTTTTAAAAACGTAACCAAACTAACGTTATTTGTTGCAGTCACACAACTTACACGGTGAGCTATAACTTCAGTATGATTTAGCTACCCCTTTACAGGTGAGTGAGACCACAACGAAAATCAGGCCCAATGTTACACACTCTTTTTTTGGTGGCTGCAAATTAGAGAGATGCCCCACACGCAGGACTGTCACTGAAGCACAAATGTTAATATTAATGTCACACTATTATTTTTTTTTTATTTTTATTTTTTTCAGGAACACTTTAGAAACCCCCCCAAAAAAAAAAAATAGATTTTTGCAGGGAGAATTTAGAAAACAAATGTAACAAACTATATGCTTTCTATGGGCCACTGAGTGAGAGATGACGCACACAGGAATCAGGAGTGGCACACAAGCCCAGAGGCCAATATTTTTCTACCAATGATTGATGGAGTTATTTTCTCTGGTAGATTTTGGAACCCAAATCAAGGAAAAAAAATATAGGCTTTCTATGGACCACAATTGGAGAGAGAGAGAGAGAGAGAGAGAGAGATGGCACACCCAGGAGTCAAGACTGGCACACAAGCAGAAAGGCCAATATTAATCTCCCATTTTTGGGGGGGGTTTTTTTTTTTTTTTTTTTTCAGGGAGACTTTAGAAAAAAAAATAATAAAAAAAATATGATTTTATCAGGAAGAATTTAGAAACCAAATAAAATAAAATGATTTTTTCAGGGAGAATTTATAAAAAAAATAAAAACAAAAATAGGCGTTCTATGGCCCACTGACTGAGAGATGACGCACACAGGAGTCAGGAGTGGCACACAAGCCCAGAGGCCAATATTTTTCTACCAATGATTGATGTAGTTATTTTCTCTGGTAGATTTTGGAACCCAAATCAAGGAAAAAAAATATAGGCTTTCTATGGACCACAATTGGAGAGAGAGAGAGAGAGAGAGAGAGAGAGAGATGGCACACCCAGGAGTCAAGACTGGCACACAAGCAGAAAGGCCAATATTAATCTCCCACTGTTTTTTTTGGTTGTTTTTTTTTTTTTTTTTCAGGGAGACTTTAGAAAAAAAAAAAATAAAAAAAATATGATTTTATCAGGAAGAATTTAGAAACCAAATAAAATAAAATGATTTTTTCAGGGAGAATTTATAAAACAAATAAAACCAAAAATAGGCGTTCTATGGCCCACTGACTGAGAGATGACGCACCCAGGAGTCAAGACTGGCACACAAGCAGAAAGGCCAATATTAATCTCCCACTGTTTTTTTTTTTTTTTTTTTTTTTTCAGGGAGACTTTAGAAAAAAAAATAATAAAAAAAATATGATTTTATCAGGAAGAATTTAGAAACCAAATAAAATAAAATGATTTTTTCAGGGAGAATTTAGAAAACAAATAAAACCAAAAATAGGCGTTCTATGGCCCACTGACTGAGAGAGAGAGAGAGATGGAACGCTTAGTACTGGCACACAAGCCCAAAGGGCAATATTAATCTCCCTTTTTTTTTCCAGGGAGAATTTCTAAAACCCCAAAAAAAAAAAAAATAGGCTTTCTATGGCCCACTATTTGTGAGAGAGATGGGACGCTCAGGACTGGCACAGATGGCACGCTCAGGACTGGCACAGAAGCCCAGAGGCCAATATTAATCTCCCTTTTTTTCTGGGAGAATTTATAAAACCAAAAAAATATTTAAATAGGCTTTCTATGGCCCACTATTTGTGAGAGAGATGGCACGCTCAGGACTGGCACAGATGGCACGCTCACAACTGGCACACAAGCCCAGAGGCCAATATTAATCTCCCTTTTTTCAGGGAAAATTTATAAAACCAAAAAAAAAATTAAATAGGCTTTCTATGGCCCACTATTTGTGAGAGAGATGGCACGCTCAGGACTGGCACAGATGGCACGCTCACAACTGGCACACAAGCCCAGAGGCCAATATTAATCTCCCTTTTTTCAGGGAAAATTTATAAAACAAAAAAAAAAATTAAATAGGCTTTCTATGGCCCACTATTTGTGAGAGAGATGGCACGCTCAGGACTGGCACAGATGGCACGCTCACAACTGGCACACAAGCCCAGAGGCCAATATTAATCTCCCTTTTTTCAGGGAAAATTTATAAAACCAAAAAAAAAATTAAATAGGCTTTCTATGGCCCACTATTTGTGAGAGAGATGGCACGCTCAGGGCTGGCACAGATGGCACGCTCAGGACTGGCACACAAGCCCAGAGGCCAATATTAATCTCCCTTTTTTTCAGGGAGAATTTATAAAACCCAAAAAAAAATAAAATAGGCTTTCTATGGCCCACTATTTGTGAGAGAGATGGCACACTCAGGACTGGCACACAAGCCCAAAGGCCAATATTAATCTCCCACTGTATTTTTATCAGGGAGAATTTATACACCCCACAAAAAAAAATACAGAAAAATGAAAAGGCTTTCTATGGCCCACTATGTGAGAGAGATGGCACACACAGGGATGGCACTCTAGCAGAAATGCCAAATTGCCAATTTTAATCTCCCACCAAAAAAAAAAAAAAACAGGGAATGTCCTACAATTACTATCTCCCTGCCTGCAGTAATCTCAGCCAGGTATGGCAGGCAGCTACTATCTCCCTGCCTGCAGTAATCTCAGCCAGGTATGGCAGGCAGCAATAAGGAGTGGACTGATGCACAAATGAAATAAAAAGTGTGGACAAACAAAAAAGATAGCTGTGCAGAAAGGAAGGAACAAGAGGATTTGTGCTTTGAAAAAAGCAGTTGGTTTGCACAGCGGCGTACACACAGCAATGCAGCTATCAGGGAGCCTTCTAGGGCAGCCCAATGAGCTACAGCGCTGAGGGGAAAAAAAAAAAAAAAAAAACTTCCACTGTCCCTGCACACCGAGGGTGGTGTTGGACAGTGCAAATCGCTGCAGCACAAGCGGTTTTGTGGTTAATGGACCCTGCCTAACGCTATCCCTGCTTCTGACAAAGCGGCAGCAACCTCTCCCTAAGCTCAGATCAGCAGCAGTAAGATGGCGGTCGGCGGGAACGCCTCTTTATAGCCCCTGTGACGTCGCAGACAGCAAGCCAATCACTGCAATGCCCTTCTCTAAGATGGTGGGGACCAGGACCTATGTCATCACGCTGCCCACACTCTGCGTTTACCTTCATTGGCTGAGAAATGGCGCTTTTCGCGTCATTGAAACGCGACTTTGGCGCGAAAGTCGCGTACCGCATGGCCGACCCCGCACAGGGGTCGGATCGGGTTTCATGAAACCCCGACTTAGCCAAAAGTCGGCGACTTTTGAAAATGTTCGACCCGTTTCGCTCAACCCTAGTTGTGACCAATGGCAATCTATGCGGAGGCCCATGCAGCGGAGGGCATCTGTCAGGTGAGTATAATGGCTCCAACATGGAAAAACTCACATTTTTGCATTTTAACGCACTGGTCTTAATCTATGGAGCGCTGGAGTAAGATGCACCAAAACTCATCTCTTAAAAATTGGCTCTGCGCCACCACAAGAAATGTTTCTCCAGGGACGTGCGTACATTTCTGCTGTGGCCTAAATGATAGATTTGTCAGAACCCTGGACCACAAGACCCCACAACCGAGCATCGCCCACTTTCCAGACAGAAGAGCAGCTCAATCCTGGGGAAAAGACACCAAAAGTTGCAACATTTTTGTTTAACTGTCAAATGCATAAACAATGTTGCAACATTTTCCAACAGCTCTACAGCAGAGCACTGTCCTACTTTGCTTGGTGCAGCCTTACAATGTGCTGTTATTTTTTCCCCAGTCCTCCCAGAATCGTTTTGCCTGATTCATGTGAATCAAATGTTAAAAAATGTCATATTTGCCAAAATTTTAGGGAAATTCCATTAGTTACAGATCAGTTTGCCGTGTTCTAATGTTAGGAGGAGTTTACAGGAACTCTGCACCTTTCCTCCTGAGCAGAGGGTTCGGGAAAAACCACCGTAACCTGAAGAAGATCTAAAGGGTCGTCCGGCCTTAGGATACAAGCATGCAGTCACTCTATGTCACTCTCTGTGACTGCAGACTTGTGAATCCTCATATCGTGAGTATTGTGCACTATGGCGCCAGGTAAGTATGTGATGTGAATACTTCCTGCCACATTCCAACTAGACTTTGTCTGTCCCCCACAATACACTTGCATTAAGTGAGGCCACGCATGTCTAGTCGGCATGTCACCGCATGCATACAAGTTGCATACCCATGGTCACGCACCCGCCCAGTCCTGGCAGAGCACAGTGTGTACCATGTGAGGATTCAAAGGCAACATTGTATGACTGCAGACTTGTATCCTAAGGCCGGACAACCCATTTAAAAGGTTACTAACACTATCTTTCTTCAGAAATGCCCCTCTCCTCCACCTTCCGGGACAAAACTCTGCACTCTCCCATGCTGAATCTCCAGGGGAACCGAAGCTCTAGAGCAGCGCTTACAAGCTCTACAGCAAAGCATTCGCGGGCGCTGTTTTCTTTGTCAAGGAGAACGACCACTTCTGATACACTATAATCATAAACTGCAAATAAATATCTACTTCCGTAACATTTCCACCTTATTTATTGATCTAAACACACTAATATCATTATAGACCTGGTCTGAAATAATCTTCTACTATTTAATGAGATATTGAAAGTCCCCTCACACTATTTTACTCTACACATATAGTTCAAGATTTAATCCTCCAAGAACAGAAAAATATGGTTATATATTCCAAAACAGCACCACTCCTGCCTGCAGGTGATATGTGGTACTGCAGATCAGCTCCATTCACTTCAATGGAAGGGAGCTGCAATACCACACACAACCTATGGACAAGTGTGGCGCTATTTTTGAAAGTGCAGAACCAAGTTTTTTTTTTTAAATTCTGGACAATATTTTACAATTTATCTGTGATCTATCAAGTCCTGGGTAGAAATGATCAAACCCGAACATAAAAGTACTGGACGCTGAACACAAACTTTTCCCAGAAGTCCATTACAAAGATCGGAGTTCTGATGGAAGAGAGAAAATATATATATATTTTTTTTTTACAGACCCAAAGTTCAGGTCCCCATTATTTTCAGTGAGGTTCTGGTTCAAGTTCAGGTATAGTTTTGGTACCCCAACCAAACTTTGGACTAAAGTTCGGATCCGGTACCAGAACCCGAACTTCCAAGGTTCCGCTCATCTCTAATCCTGGGTGTTACACAATTTTGTCTTAAATTACAATATACCTCATGAATATTAATGATGTGCTCTGTCCCTGCCCAAGAACCTCTCCGTGCTGCCAGCTGATTGGCAGATCATGTGATTGGTGCACAAGCTCCGCCCTGGAGACTCATTTCAAGAAAGAAACTCCCATAGGACTCCTCCCTTCCTAAAAAAAATGTAAAATCGGTGTCAGCGGCCCTTTAATTAAACGGATTTATAACAATTATAAATAATAAACATAAACAAACACAGCTACAAAGTAACACAGCAAATCATTGCGTGACCCCGGGAATTGTGGCTGCCTTTTAAATAACTGTTTCAAATTGAGCAAAATGATATTTCATTGTAGCGGCCCCGGCTATTTATTTCTCCTCGCGGCTGCACCTTAATTACCTGCTTATATATCGCAGCATGAAATTCTCCAGTCCTAATTGAATTGTAATCTATTGCCGGAGAATACATAATAGATGTTTCCATGACGTTTAATAGAAAAGAGAAGCCGGACCCGGAACAATTCCCCCTCCCGTCCTCCTCCTCTTCTGTCGACCACCTCTTAAAAATTCCTGCCCTTGGATTACTCGGGCCCCTCGCCCTACTTTCCTGCCTTCGGGGAAATCAAGAATCTACAAGTATGAAATTGCCTATTTAAAAGTAAACATGGCCCTTCAATTAAAAGGTCAGTCCATGAGAGAACAATGGATTCCTCCTTCTCGCCCCCGGGGGATCGGGGACGAGGAATATAGAAAGATCCTTGTTGTATCGCAGGTAATTCTAATTAACCGGCGCCAATGAATCCATGTTCCAGTTAATCACAAACAAACACGTACAGTGATACAATGTCCCCCGATCGCCTTCTCGTGTTAACTCCGCAGGTGCTGGGAACATCCTCCAGGTCGTGAAGGAACATCCTGAACTTCCTGGGGGTCTTCGGCCTCCCAGCATGGTCTGGAAATAAACTCATCTACCGATCCCCCCATTTTTACTAGCGCTACCCAGGTCTCCTGCCGGTCTACTTGCAACTTCTTCTGGGATACAAATCGATTTCCCAAGTTAGCCAAGACTTTTTTGACCAAATCCAGCAAAGTTGTGATATCCTGTCCTGAAAACCACATCCATAAATCGATGAAGACACAAAAGAGCAGAGTGAGGTCAAAAATACTCTGTTGTTAAAAAAAATTACAGTAATAAGCAAGTGCTAGTCAAAAGATGGAAAAAAACAGGCTATTTAGTTGATACTTTTTTTGCAAAAAAATGTATACTAAGCTGCTCCACCAATCGTCAAGGTATACCCATATAGAGCAGTCCTACCCAATGTATACAATCCCTATCTGATGTATTTAAAAACCTGATCATCTGTCTAGTACCTGTTCAAGCAGGGTTCAGAGAAGGAATATCCATGTGGACATGCTGGATGGAACAGCTTTGATGCAAATGACCAATAAGAAGTGATGAACTCCCCAGTCTTGTAGAAACAAGAGAACAATTATAGAACCAGAAACACATGGGCTACTTGCACATTGAACAAGTCTGTAGGAACCTGTTCACACACCACCAAGAAACTTGAAGACACAAAAGAGCACAGTGAGCTCTGGTTCTATAATTGTTTTCTTGTTTCTACAAGACTAAGGAGTCCACCACTCCTTATGGGTCATTTGCATCAAAGCTGTTCCATCCAGCATGTCCACATGGATATTCCTTCTCTGAACCCTGCTTGAACAGGTACTAGACAGATGATCAGGTTTTTAAATACATCAGATAGGGATTATATACATTGGGTAGGACTGCTCTATATGGGTATACCTTGACGATTGGTGGAGCAGCTTAGTATACTTTTTTTGCAAAAAAAAGTATCAACTAAATACCCTGGGTTTTTTTTTCATCTTTTGACTAGCACTTGCTTATTACTGTAATTTTTTTTACAACAGATTATTTTTGACCTCACTGTGCTCTTTTGTGTCTTCAAGTTTCTTGGTGGTGTGTGAGCAGGTTCCTACAGACTTGTTCAATGTGCAAGTAGCCCATGTGTTTCTGGATCCATAAATCGATGTTGAGGTCGAGCATGTGACCACTGCAGACAATCAGTGACCACAATAGCTCGGAATCCTGTTCTTAGCTGTAAGAACTCGCGTTCCGAAAATTAGTTTGAGCTTCATAAAATCCTAATATTGTTCTCCTCTCCGGCGAGAGACAAATCTCTGCGAAGTCTGCGGCGGGGGAGGGGCGGCGTGGATTGCGCAGGTTCATTACCCCCCCCCAAGTGCACCGTTCGCGGTATTGAAGAGCCTCTCAGATATTAATAAGACGCATCAGTAACGGACCCGCTACGTCAATACCTCGGCCTCTCGGGGCCTCCATTGAATTTCTATTGATCAGCTGCACAAATATTATTCCGAGCTCTTGAATCACATTCCTCGGCTACTGATACAAATTGTATAAATTGTTCCAAGATTCCCTGAGTTGTGATATCGAGCGGCCGGACTCTGCAGCGGCTTCCACAGCTCCGCGTCTCCATAACCAGCCTTTGTCTCTTACCCGAAATCTACCCAGAGAAAGTAGAGTGGCGGCATTATGCTTACCGCTACCACATGTGATGCCGCCAATAGGTAACCCCCCTGCCCCATGTCATGGTATGTTAGAAAGAACCGAGCACGGCTCTGTTTAAAGGGATTGTTCACTGCTGGATAAGTCCTTCTTAATAATTGCAATATGCTATAAAAAAACTGCATTCTGAGCGCCGGGATGGCATCGCTCCTCCGATCACCTCGTTGGTTCTCCCGCTGGTTGAGCGACATTGTTGTGTTACATGGTCACTGGGCACTAGGCAGGAGATAATCGTTTGTACAGTAGAGGACAATCCCTTTAAAAAGGACAGATAGCCAGCTTAAAAGTATCCAGTTTTACTCTTTATTCTCTCTGCTCCACTGAGTATCCCTTGGTTTGTTTGTTTGTTTTTTTAAATCCGCCATTTAAATACAGAAATATGGGCCGTTTAATTTAGTGTTAATTTGAATAGTCTTTACCAAGGGGAGCTCAATTCAAAAGTTAAGCCAGCCCCCTTCTCTGTCAAAACCAATACATAGAGAAGTTAGCTGGACAGCTGCTCATCAATGTATAAAAAAAAAAGAGAGCTGGTCGGCTGCTCACCAATGAATAGATAGAGAAGGGGGCTGGCTGCCTGGTCACCAATGGATAGAGAAGGGAGCTAGCTGCCTGCTCACCAATGCATAGATAGAGAAGGGGGAAGGTCAGCTACTCACCAATGCATAGATAGATGAATAGATAGAGAAGGGGGCTCGCTGCCTGGTCACCAATGGATAGAGAAGGGAGCTGGCCGGCTGCTCACCAATGCACAGATAGAGAAGGGAGCTGGCCAGCTACTCACCAATGCATAGATAGAGAAGGGGGAAGGTCAGCTACTCACCAATGCATAGATAGATGAATAGATAGAGAAGGGGGCTCGCTGCCTGGTCACCAATGGATAGAGAAGGGAGCTGGCCGGCTGCTCACCAATGCACAGATAGAGAAGGGAGCTGGCCAGCTACTCACCAATGCATAGATAGAGAAGGGGGAAGGTCAGCTACTCACCAATGCATAGATAGATGAATAGATAGAGAAGGGGGCTGGCTGCCTGGTCACCAATGGATAGAGAAGGGAGCTGGCCGGCTGCTCACCAATGCATAGATAGAGAAGGGAGCTGGCCAGCTACTCACCAATGCATAGATAGAGAAGGGAGCTGGCTGCCTGCTCACCAATGCATAGATAGAGAAGGGGGAAGGTCAGCTACTCACCAATGCATAGATAGAGAAGGGAGCTGGCTGGCTGCTCACCAATGCATAGATAGAGAAGGGAGCTGACTGCCTGCTCACCAATGCACAGATAGAGAAGGGAGCTGACTGCCTGCTCACCAATGCACAGATAGAGAAGGGAGCTGGCTGTTCTTCAATGCATACAGTACAGACCAAAAGTTTGGACACACATTCTCATTTAAAGATTTTTCTGTATTTTCATAACTATGAAAATTGTACATTCACACTGAAGGCATCAAAGCTATGAATTAACACACGTGGAATTATATATTTATCAAAAAAGTGTGAAACAACTGAAATTATTTCTTATATTCTAGGTTCTTCAAAGTAGCCACCTTTTGCTTTGATGACTGCTTTGCACACTCTTGGCATTCTCTTGATGAGCTTCAAGAGGTGGTCACTGGGAATGGTTTTCACTTCACAGGTGTGCCCTGTCAGGTTTATAAGTGGGATTTCTTGCCTTATAAATGGTGTTGGGACCATCAATTGTGTTGTGCAGAAGTCTGGTGGATACACAGCTGATAGTCCTACTGAATAGAGTGTTAGAATTTGTATTATGGCAAGAAAAAAGCAGCGAAGTAAAGAAAAACGAGTGGCCATCATTACTTTAAGAAAAGAAGGTCAGTCAGTCCAAAAAATTGGGCAAACTTTGAAAGTGTCCCCAAGTGCAGTGGCAAAAACCATCAAGCGCTACAAAGAAACTGGCTCACATGAGGACTGCCCCAGGAAAGGAAGACCAAGAGTCACCTCTGCTTCTGAGGATAAGTTTATCCGAGTCACCAGCCTCAGAAATCGCAGGTTAACAGCAGCTCAGATTAGAGACCAGGTCAATGCCACACAGAGTTCTAGCAGCAGACACATCTCTACAACAACTGTTAAGAGGAGACTTTGTGCAGCAGGCTGTTGTGAATTCTGCTTTTGGGTTCCCTCCAGTGGTTGTAGGTGGTAATGCAGTTGTCCAGGAGTTGCAGTCATGGTCAGGTGTATCTGCTGATTGCAGTTCTGACTGGGGTATTTAGGTGTGCAGGATTCATTAGTCCTTGCCAGTTGTCCATGGTTCAGGGAGGTTTTGGATCTGTGTCTGGTTCCTCCTGACTTGCTGCCAATTCAGCAAAGATAAGTGTTTGGGTTTTTTTTCCTGTGGCACACATGCTGTGTGCTTAATATTTTGTGCTATTCATTTGTTTTCTCTTGTCCAGCTTAGATTGTGTCAGTGTTTTCTCAGTCTTGTTGGATTCTCAGGAGTTGAAGATATACGCTCCACATCTTTAGTTAGATGGTGGAATTTTTTGTATCTTCTGCTGTGGATATTTTTTGGAAGGGTTTTAATACTGACTGCTTAGTATTCTGTCCAATCCTTTCCTATTTAGCTAGAAGTGGCCTCTTTTGCTAAATCCTGTTTCCTGCCTGCGTGTGTCTTTCCTCTACTACTCACAGTCAATATTTGTGGGGGGCTGCCTATCCTTTGGGGTTCTGCTCTGAGGCAAGGTAGAATTCCTACTTCCATCTATAGGGGTATTTAGTCCTCCGGCTGTGTCGAGGTGACTAGGATTTGTTAGGCACACCCCACGGCTACTTCTAGTTGCAGTGTTAAGTTCAGGAATTGCGGTCAGTATAGTTTCCACCAACTCCAGAGAAAGTTCCATGCGGCTCCAAGGCCACCAGATCATAACAGTACAACTGGTCCATAATGAGTTAAATGCATCTCAGAAGAAGGGAAGAAAGGTCTTGAGCCATTTTTTTTTCTGCACTCTGTTTTGTCTTCTCTTCCCTCTTTATCTCTGGGTGGCTGAAGAGTCTTGTGCTAGCATGGATGTTCAGGAATTAGCTTCTCGTGTAGACCAGCTTGCTGCTAGGGTACAGGGTATTTCTGATTATATTGTTCAGACTCCTGTTTTAGAGCCGAAGATTCCTACTCCTGATTTGTTTTTTGGTGACAGGTCCAAATTTTTTTGTTTTAAAAACAACTGTAAACTGTTTTTTGCTCTGAGACCTCGATCCTCCGGTGATTCCATTCAGCAGGTTAAAATCGTCATCTCCCTGCTGCGTGGCGATCCACAGGATTGGGCATTTTCCCTGGAATCTGGGAATCCGGCTTTGCTTGATGTAGACTCCTTTTTTCAGGCTTTAGGATTATTATATGATGAACCGAATTCTGTGGATCAAGCTGAGAAGACCTTGTTGGCCCTGTCTCAGGGTCAAGAGGCGGCTGAATTGTATTGTCAGAAATTTAGAAAATGGTCTGTGTTGACTAAATGGAATGATGATGCTTTGGCGGCAATTTTCAGAAAGGGTCTTTCTGAATCCGTTAAAGATGTTATGGTGGGGTTTCCCACGCCTTTCGGTCTGAGTGATTCTATGTCTCTGGCCATTCAGATTGACCGGCGCTTACGGGAGCGCAGAACTGTGCGCGCTGTGGCGTTGTTCTCAGAGCAGATTCCTGAGCCAATGCAGTGTGATAGGATTCTGTCTAAAATGGAACGACAAGGTTTCAGACGTCAGAATAGGTTGTGTTTTTATTGTGGCGACTAGGGTTGAGCGACTTTTACTTTTATAGGATCGGGTCGGGTTTCACGAAACCCGACTTTTTCAAAAGTTGGGTCGAGTGAAACCGGCCGATCCTATAAAAAAGTCGGGGTCGGGGTCGGCCGAAACTCGAAACCCAATGCAGTGCATTGGGTTTCCAATGGTTACCAGGGTCTGAAGGAGAGGAAACTCTCCTTCAGGTCCTGCAATCCATATTTAAGTGTAAAATAAAGAATTAAAATAAAAAATATCGCTATACTCACCCTCGGACGCGCCCTGGTACTAACCGGGAACCTTCCTTCCTTCGAATCAGCGCTTCCAGGACCTTGCGGTGACGTCGCGGCTTGTGATTGGTCGCGCGAGCGACAAGCAATCACAAGCCGCGACGTCACCGCAAGGTCCTGCAAGCACTGATTCTTAGGAAGGAAGGCTGCCGGAAAGAAGCAGGGCGCGTCCGAGGGTGAGTATATTCCTATTAGGAGGTGTGATGGTGTGGGGGGGCTTTGCTGGTGACACTGTTGGGGATTTATTCAAAATTGAAGGCATACTGAACCAGCATGGCTACCACAGCATCTTGCAGCGGCATGCTATTCCATCCGGTTTGCGTTTAGTTGGACCATGATTTATTTTTCAACAGGACAATGACCCCAAACACCTCCAGGCTGTGTAAGGGCTATTTGACCAAGAAGGAGAGTGATGGGTGCTACGCCAGATGACCTGGCCTCCACAGTCACCAGACCTGAACCCAATCCAGATGGTTTGGGGTGAGCTGGACCGCAGAGTGAAGGCAAAAGGGCCAACAAGTGCTAAGCATCTCTGGGAACTCCTTCAAGATTGTTGGAAGACCATTCCCGGTGACTACCTCTTGAAGCTCATCAAGAGAATGCCAAGAGTGTGCAAAGGAGTCATCAAAGCAAAAGGTGGCTACTTTGAAGAACCTAGAATATAAGACATAATTTCAGTTGTTTCACACTTTTTTGTTAAGTATATAATTCCACATGTGTTAATTCATAGATTTGATGCCTTCAGTGTGAATATACAATATTCATAGTCCTGAAAATACCGAAAAATCTTTAAATGAGAAGGTGTGTCCAAACTTTTTGTCTGTACTGTACATAAAGGGGCTGGCTGGCTGCTCACCAATCCATAGATTCAGATGGGAACTTGCTGGCTGGTCAATTTTATAGATAGAGAGGGTCAGATGCTAATTTCAGTAGCTAAGCCATCCTCCTCTGTTGTAACCAGTACATAGCTACACAAGGGGACTGTCTTAGCCATTGAAATGCGTAATCAGCCAGTCCCTTTCACAGACAGGACTAATGTCATGTGGTTACAGAAAGCGCCCTTCCACCCCCTAGTACTTACCGTAGAGACTCTTTTTGTGAAATATTTGGGCCCTGTAGCTGTGAGGCCCCGCAGCTGAGCGCGACCCCTCTTATTTTGGGATTTTCCTCTGTTCAGCACTGGGCAGGGCAGTCAGTCACAGTCTCGGCAGGTTTCTGCAGCTCAGTCTCCTGCACAGATCATGGAGTGATTGATTGATCAATTTTGGGGATTCTTGAAAAGTTACATTTATTTTTAGATGTAACTCAATCTGTGGAAAGAAAAAAAGAAACCGAAAAAGGTCATAATAAAAACTAATAAAGCGACTGACCAGAAAGCGAATGGTGGCGGCGCGTCTTCTGCAATGTTCTGATCCACCATCACAGTCAACAGCTGGAGACGCTCGGAAAAGGTTATTCGATTAAAGGGCCAAACCCAATAAATCACGGCCACCGATGCAATACTGGTTTGATTTGCCCGAATATCTGTGGGAATTGCAAGCCTTATCTGAGCAAAGCGTGAAGTTCTTCTATTCATCCCCTGATTTCTTGTATAGAACCCCAGATGTGCAGTAAGGACTGACACCGAGAGCACAAGACCCCTGCAACCTACACAATCCATTCCTAACTGCATGAGGGCAAACAAATCACTTTACAGGGTACAGGGCGTCTGAACTGCTTCTACCAGGGTGAGGAACGGCAAAATGACCCAACGAATTGGTCCAAATAAATTCCTTCCAAATCCAAACTGCCCCAACTGCCGCCTCTGCAGGCTCTACGGCCCTCCACTCCTGCAAGGAGGCCAATCTGAGGACTGTGATTGGCCAGATGTGGGGAGGGCGCACATGACGTCGCCTAGACAGGTGGGGACAGTGCTTGTCATAAGGTGCATTCACCCTCTGCACTGGAATAGAGAGTGGGAAGAACGGAGTATCAGCACAGAGCACCGGGGCCCTGCCGTGTGATAAAGAAGGTGAAGGAGCCGGTGGAGAAGGGTCTAAAGTGTTTTTTTTTCTCATGTTACCCCTTCCCGGGCATCTAAAGGATCAAGGAAAATGGCCGTCATTTGGCTAAAATAGATTGGATCGAATACCAAATACTCCTGATTTGCCAGATTAAATTTTTTTTTAAGTAATTCAGAAAAAAGTATTCCTTACAAATTCACTTAGACATCACTATTTAGGAAAACAAATCGTTCTAACCAATTTACTCTAATACCAAGAGATAAAGTATTTTAAAGTGTGTGTGCGTGTGTGTATGTGCATGTGTGTGTGTGTGTGTGATGCAGAGCTTCAAATCCACTGTTTACAGGGATACATGATAAGATCCTGTCTGCAGCCACCACTAGGGGGAGCTCCCTGTATACAGAGATACATGATAAGATCCTGTCTGTAGTCACCACTAGGGGGAGCTCCCTGTATACAGAGATACATGATAAGATTCTGTCTGCAGCCACCACTAGGGGGAGCTCCCTGTATACAGAGATACATGATAAGATCCTGTCTGCAGTCACCACTAGGGGGAGCTCCCTGTATACAGAGATACATGATAAGATCCTGTCTGCAGCCACCACTAGGGGGAGCTCCCTGTATACAGAGATACATGATAATATTCTGTCTGCAGCCACCACTAGGGGGAGCTCCCTGTATACAGAGATACATGATAAGCTCCTGTCTGCAGTCACCACTAGGGGGAGCTCCCTGTATACAGAGATACATGATAAGCTCCTGTCTGCAGCCACCACTAGGGGGAGCTCCCTGTATACAGAGATACATGATAAGATCCTGTCTGCAGTCACCACTAGGGGGAGCTCCCTGTATACAGAGATACATGATAAGATCCTGTCTGCAGTCACCACTAGGGGGAGCTCCCTGTATACAGAGATACATGATAAGCTCCTGTCTGCAGCCACCACTAGGGGGAGCTCCCTGTATATAGAGATACATGATAAGATCCTGTCTGCAGCCAACACTAGGGGGAGCTCCCTGTATACAGAGATACATGATAAGATCCTGTCTGCAGCCAACACTATGGGGAGCTCCCTGTATACAGAGATACATGATAAGCTCCTGTCTGCAGTCACCACTAGGGGGAGCTCCCTGTATACAGAGATACATGATAGGATCCTGTCTGCAGCCATCACTAGGGGGAGCTCCCTGTATACAGAGATACATGATAAGCTCCTGTCTGCAGCCACCACTAGGGGGAGCTCCCTGTATACACAGATACATGATAAGATCCTGTCTGCAGTCACCACTAGGGCGAGCTCCCTGTATACAGAGATACATGATAAGATCCTGTCTGCAGCCACCACTAGGGGGAGCTCCCTGTATACAGAGATACATGATAAGATCCTGTCTGCAGCCACCACTAGGGGGAGCTCCCTGTATACAGAGATACATGATAAGATCCTGTCTGCAGCCAACACTAGGGGGAGCTCCCTGTATACAGAGATACATGATAAGATCCTGTCTGCAGCCACCACTAGGGGGAGCTCCCTGTATACAGAGATACAGGATACGATCCTGTCTGCAGCCACCACTAGGGGGAGCTCCCTGTATACAGAGATACATGATAAGATTCTGTCTGCAGCCACCACTAGGGGGAGCTCCCTGTATACAGAGATACATGATAAGATCCTGTCTGCAGCCAACACTAGGGGGAGCTCCCTGTATACAGAGATACATGATAAGATCCTGTTTGCAGCCATCACTAGGGGGAGCTCCCTGTATACAGAGATACATGATAAGATCCTGTCTGCAGCCACCATTAGGGGGAGCTCCCTGTATACAGAGATACATGATAAGATCCTGTTTGCAGCCATCACTAGGGGGAGCTCCCTGTATACAGAGATACATGATAAGATCCTGTCTGCAGCCACCACTAGGGGGAGCTCCCTGTATACAGAGATACATGATAAGATCCTGTCTGCAGCCATCACTAGGGGGAGCTCCCTGTATACAGAGATACATGATAAGATCCTGTCTGTAGCCACCATTAGGGGGAGCTCCCTGTATACAGAGATACATGATAACATCCTGTCTGCAGTCACCACTAGGGGGAGCTCCCTGTATACAGAGATACATGATAAGATCCTGTCTGCAGCCACCACTAGGGGGAGCTCCCTGTATACAGAGATACATGATAAGATTCTGTCTGCAGCCACCACTAGGGGGAGCTCCCTGTATAGAGAGATACATGATAAGATCCTGTCTGCAGCCACCACTATGGGGAGCTCCCTGTATACAGAGATACATGATCAGATCCTGTCTGCAGCCACCACTAGGGGGAGCTCCCTGTATACAGAGATACATGATAACATCCTGTCTGCAGTCACCACTAGGAGGAGCTCCCTGTATACAGAGATACATGATAAGATCCTGTCTGCAGCCACCACTAGGGGGAGCTCCCTGTATACAGAGATACATGATAAGATCCTGTCTGCAGCCACCACTAGGGGGAGCTCCCTGTATAGAGAGATACATGATAAGATCCTGTCTGCAGCCACCACTATGGGGAGCTCCCTGTATACAGAGATACATGATAAGATCCTGTCTGCAGCCACCACTAGGGGGAGCTCCCTGTATACAGAGATACATGATAAGATCCTGTCTGCAGCCACCACTAGGGGGAGCTCCCTGTATACAGAGATACATGATAAGATCCTGTCTGCAGCCAACACTAGGGGGAGCTCCCTGTATACAGAGATACATGATAAGATCCTGTCTGCAGCCACCACTAGGGGGAGCTCCCTGTATACAGAGATACAGGATAAGATCCTGTCTGCAGCCACCACTAGGGGGAGCTCCCTGTATACAGAGTTACATGATAAGATCCTGTCTGCAGCCACCACTAGGGGGAGCTCCCTGTATACAGAGATACATGATAAGATCCTGTTTGCAGCCATCACTAGGGGGAGCTCCCTGTATACAGAGATACATGATAAGATCCTGTCTGCAGCCAACACTAGGGGGAGCTCCCTGTATACAGAGATACATGATAAGATCCTGTTTGCAGCCATCACTAGGGGGAGCTCCCTGTATACAGAGATACATGATAAGATCCTGTCTGCAGCCACCATTAGGGGGAGCTCCCTGTATACAGAGATACATGATAAGATCCTGTTTGCAGCCATCACTAGGGGGAGCTCCCTGTATACAGAGATACATGATAAGATCCTGTCTGCAACCACCACTAGGGGGAGCTCCCTGTATACAGAGATACATGATAAGATCCTGTCTGCAGCCACCACTAGGGGGAGCTCCCTGTATACAGAGATACATGATAAGATTCTGTCTGCAACCACCACTAGGGGGAGCTCCCTGTATACAGAGATACATGATAACATCCTGTCTGCAGTCACCACTAGGGGGAGCTCCCTGTATACAGAGATACATGATAAGATCCTGTCTGCAGCCACCACTAGGGGGAGCTCCCTGTATACAGAGATACATGATAACATCCTGTCTGCAGTCACCACTAGGGGGAGCTCCCTGTATACAGAGATACATGATAAGATCCTGTCTGCAGCCACCACTAGGGGGAGCTCCCTGTATACAGAGATACATGATAAGATCCTGTCTGCAGCCACCACTAGGGGGAGCTCCCTGTATACAGAGATACATGATAAGATCCTGTCTGCAGCCACCACTAGGGGGAGCTCCCTGTATACAGAGATACATGATAAGATCCTGTCTGCAGCCACCACTAGGGGGAGCTCCCTGTATACAGAGATACATGATAAGATCCTGTCTGCAGCCACCACTAGGGGGAGCTCCCTGTATACAGAGATACATGATAAGATCCTGTCTGCAGCCACCACTAGGGGGAGCTCCCTGTATACAGAGATACATGATAAGATCCTGTCTGCAGCCACCACTAGGGGGAGCTCCCTGTATACAGAGATACATGATAAGATCCTGTCTGCAGCCACCACTAGGGGGAGCTCCCTGTATACAGAGATACATGATAAGATCCTCTCTGCAGCCACCACTAGGGGGAGTTCTCTGAATAGCTATGTATACAAATTATATCATACTTTATAATAAACCTATACACAGTGAACCCCCCAAAGACAAAAGCAGTAAATCAAAAATAAAAAAAGTCTGGTGCTAATAATAATAATAATAATAATAATAATAATAACAACATCAGGGGGAAGTACCCAGGTTCCAGTTCTCCTTCTAATTGCAGCTTTGACATTCTCTATTCTATTACTAAGACATTTATGTAGCTGCAATAAATGAAGGAGATATTGCAACAAGGTGTCAGTGTTGTGTGAAAAAAAGCTCAGAAATTTACAGTAGTTTTTATCTTTTACATGTAAGCAATAAATGCATCCATATGCTGACAGCAAGCATAGATATTGAAAATGGAAAGGAATTGAAATACAAGAAATTACTGAAAATTGCTGCCCTCATTTCACAGGGATTACATGTGATTAATTTGAGATTGGACATTTAATAGACTGTAATATCCTAACGAGGCTGCCAGGGGCATTACCAAGGGCAATCCCCCTTCCTTTGCCGCCCGAGCGGGTATATAGTAATTGTGCTGTCATACACTGGAGCCGGACGCACTCCTAAAGAGAAGCTGGTGCTGTCAGGGAAACAACATGCTACGGGGTCCCCGCAGACTCCCACAGCCGCACGTCACACATAATAACTCACTCGCTAATGATCCGGCGGACTACATGTAAATGTCACTCGATATCACATAACAGAGCAAATGGCTTATTTTATGAATGTGCTACCCGCTGGTACGCGGCATTATGGGAGCTCAGAAGTGCCGCCTGGATAAGTCAACTCTGAGGGCTTGTGGGTGACTGTAAGATTTGTGTATGCAGCTCTGGCTGTAACTAGAGGAGACTATGTAATGATAACTGTCATGTCATTAAACTTATTTCCGATTGATATCCAGTATTCCAAAGAGGAAAATCAATATATTTGTAGAAACCGTTGTTTTACGTCTGTAAAAGTTCTCCAAAGTGCTGGTCACTAAGTGATCCCTTCCCCAGAAACTTGCTGCCCCATCTGTGGTTAGGTTTGATCTGTCTCTAGTAACTGAGAAAGCAGAGACAGAAACAGTCTGTGGTTGTGGTAGTGTGGTCACCATAGAGCTGGGAATGCTCAGCGTGGCCTCAGTCTCCTGTCCCTACTCAGTCTCTACACTGCCCACAACCTTAACTCCCCACACTAGAATGAGTGCTATCCCTGTACAAGTCAGCTCTCCTGCACCACCATAATACACTCTACCTTTTCCCCACACAGATGTAGGGCACTTTTAACAGAAGCTTACAGAAGATATGACATCCAGTACCAGGCCTGTGAATAATAACATACAGCATGACAGATTTATACTGATGGGATTGTACTGTAGCACTCACAGTGCTGCTGTCACCTCCATCTCTTCTCTGGCACTCACAGTGCTGCTGTTACCTCCATCTCTTCTCTGGCACTCACAGTGCTGCTGTTACCTCCATCTCTTCTCTGGCACTCACAGTGCTGCTGTTACCGCCATCTCTTCTATGGCACTCACAGTGCTGCTGTTACCTCCATCTCTTCTATGGCACTCACAGTGCTGCTGTTACCTCCATCTCTTCTCTGGCACTCACAGTGCTGCTGTTACCTCCATCTCTTCTCTGGCACTCACAGTGCTGCTGTTACCTCCATCTCTTCTATGGCACTCACAGCACTGCTGTTACCTCCATCTCTTCTCTGGTACTCACAGTGCTGCTGTTACCTCCATCTCTCCTCTGGTACTCACAGTGCTGCTGTTACCTCCATCTCTTCTCTGACACTCACAGTGCTGCTGTTATCTCCATCTCTTCTCTGACACTCACAGCGCTGCCGTCACCTCCATCTCTTCTCTGGCAGTCAGTGCTGCTGTTGCCTCCATCTCTCCTCTGGTACTCACAGTGCTGCTGTTACCTCCATCTCTTCTCTGGCACTCACAGTGCTGCTGTTACCTCCATCTCTTCTCTGGCACTCACAGTGCTGCTGTTACCTCCATCTCTTCTCTGGCACTCACAGTACTGCTGTTACCTCCATCTCTTCTCTGGCACTCACAGTACTGCTGTCACCTCCATCTCTTCTCTGGCACTCAGTGCTGTTGCCTCCATCTCTCCTCTGGTACTCACAGTGCTGCTGTTACCTCCATCTCTTCTCTGACACTCACAGTGCTGCTGTTATCTCCATCTCTTCTCTGGCACTCACAGTACTGCTGTTACCTCCATCTCTTCTCTGGCACTCACAGTGCTGCTGTTACCTCCATCTCTTCTCTGGCACTCACAGTGCTGCTGTTACCTCCATCTCTTCTCTGGCACTCACAGTGCTGCTGTTACCTCCATCTCTTCTCTGGCACTCAGTGCTGTTACCTCCATCTCTTCTCTGGCACTCACAGTGCTGCTGTTACCTCCATCTCTTCTCTGGCACTCACATTGCTGCTGTTACCTCCATCTCTTCTCTGGCACTCACAGTGCTGCTGTTACCTCCATCTCTTCTCTGGCACTCACAGTGCTGCTGTTACCTCCATCTCTTCTCTGGCACTCAGTGCTGTTACCTCCATCTCTTCTCTGGCACTCAGTGCTGGTGTCACCTCCATCTCTTCTCTGGCACTCAGTGCTGTTACCTCCATCTCTTCTCTGGCACTCAGTGCTGGTGTCACCTCCATCTCTTCTCTGGCACTCACAGTGCTGCTGTTACCTCCATCTCTTCTCTGACACTCACAGTGCTGCTGTTACCTCCATCTCTTCTCTGACACTCACAGTGCTGCAGTTATCTCCATCTCTTCTCTGGCACTCACAGTGCTGCTGTTACCTCCATCTCTTCTTTCTCTCATTTTGCTGTCTGTTAGCTCTATTTTGCCACTCTTATGGCTGTCACCTCAATCTTCTCCTTAGCTTTCCTTGTTCTGCCACTTCCATCTCCTCTATGAATCTCATTGTTTTGCTGTTAGCTCGATCTCCACTGCTCTCCCTATAATCCCAAAGATCATGCGAAAATAAAAAAGAAAGGGTGTCTGTGTAGGTCTGGCAATCCATAGGTGACTTGAGAAGGGCCGGGGTTTCAGCATCTATAGTCCTGGCAGACTGCTCATAGAGGAGAGTGAATGGCGGTAACTGTGCAGCGGCCTAGGGGCTCTGTGCATGATCACACTAGTTACACTATGTGCTCTACAACCAGTCAGGACATTATACGATGCACCAGAGCTACTAGTTAATGCATTCAATTTATATTTTGATTTACAGCCATAAGAAAGATACAATTCTAAACAGTAAAAGTGAAAAATATTACATTTTGACAGTCCTCAGTGGTTGATACCTTTTAGCGGTGATTTGAAAAAATGATAACAGACTACTGACCAAGCCGATGAAGAGACGGAGGAGTCTGGAAAACTATTTGTTACCATCTTCTCAGTTCACCATTAAAAGGTATCAACCACTGAGGACTCTGAATTTTTTATATTTTTCTATCTACTGGCTTACATGGTACAAAGTAATATTTTTGCCCAAACAGTAAAAGTGTAATTATTTTCCTTTACCAGTCTCCACCTTCTTCTAGAGCCCTAAGGAAAAAGAGAATATCCATTTCCTAGGAAAGCCCATCAATATAAGATCAATGGAGGTCCAACTCCCGACTCCTCTTAAAGATTTAAAGGGGTCCTCTGGGCATATGACTTATCTGCAGGTCTGACTCCTGTAGCCCCCCCAATCAGCTGGCTGGATGTAAATACATTGGACAGAGTTGCTGAGCGCAGTTTCTTTTGCATAGAAGAGCTGTGCTGTACTGGCAAAGGCTTCTACACTTTCAATGGAAACGCAGCTCTGTTCAGAGTGTTAACATCTCGATGGCTCTGGAGTTTAAAAAAAAAAAAAAAACAGCTGGATTTTGGACCCCTACCAATCTGCTATTGATGGATTTTGCACTAGATAGGTCATTAATAGCCTACTCCTGGACAACGCCTTTAAGTGATATATTGAATCTTCATCATTGTCTACAAGGCACAGCACCAAACAGTTGATAGTGGTCGTGCCTGGTATTATTTATTATTATTATTTATTTCTATAGCACCATTGATTCCATGGTGCTGTACATGAGAAGGGGTTACATACAAGTTACAGATATCACTTACAGTAAACAAACTAACAATGACAGACTGGTACAGAGGGGCGAGGACCCTGCCCTTGCGGGCTTACATTCTACAGGATTATGGGGAAGGAGACAGTAGGTTGAGGGTTGCAGGAGCTCCGGTGTTGGTGAGGCGGTAGCTCCGGTGTTGGTGAGGCGGTAGCTCCGGTGTTGGTGAGGCGATAGCTCCGGTGTTGGTGAGGCGATAGCTCCGGTGTTGGTGAGGCGGTAGCTCCGGTGTTGGTGAGGCGGTAGCTCCGGTAGTGGTGAGGAGGCAGCGGGGTCAGTGCAGGCTGTAGGCTTTCCTGAAGAGATGGGTTTTCAGGTTCCGTCTGAAGGATCCGAATGTGGTTGATAGTTGGACGTGTTGGGGCAAAGAATTCCAGAGGATGGGGGATATTCGGGAGACGGTTGGAGGCGGTTGGATGAGGAGCGAATAAGTGTGGAGGAGAGAAGGAGGTCTTGGGAGGACCGGAGATCACGTGAGGGAAGATATCGGGAGATTAGTTCAGAGATATATGGAGGAGACAGGTTATGGATGGCTTTGTAGGTCGGTGTTAGTAATTTGAACTGGATACGCTGAGGGAATGGGAGCCAGTGAGGAGATTTGCAGACGGGGGAAGCGGAGGAGTAGCGAGGAGAGAGATGAATTAGTCGGGCAGCAGAGATAAGGATGGACTGGAGAGGGGCAAGGGTGATAGCAGGGAGGCCACAGAAAAGGATGTTGCAGTGGTCAAGGCAGGAGATGATGAGGGCATGCACAAGCATTTTAGTAGATTGACGGTTGAGGAAAGGACGGATTCTGGAGATATTTTTGAGCTGGAGGCGACAGGAGGTGGAAAGAGCTTGGATGTGCGGTTTGAAGGACAGGGCAGAGTCGAAGGTTACTCCGAGGCAGCGGACTTCTGGTACGGGGAAAAGCGTGATGTCATTGATTGCGATAGATATGTCAGGTAAGGAAGATCTATGGAATGGAGGAAAGATGATGAGTTCAGATTTGTTCACATTTAGTTTGAGGAAGCGAGAGAAGAAGAAGTAGGATATGGCTGATAAACACTCCGGGATTCTGGCCAGCAGAGAGGTCACGTCTGGGCCAGAGAGGTAGATCTGAGTGTCATCAGCATAGAGGTGGTACTGGAATCCATGGGACTTTATGAGGTGTCCCAAGCCAAGTGTATAGATTGAGAAAAGTAGGGGTCCTAGAACAGAGCCTTGGGGGACTCCAACAGAGAGAGGGTGGGATGAGGAGTGTTGTCAGTTCTGTTTTTGGGCTCCCTCTGGTGGTTACTGATGGTACTGGGTGATTTGTGTTCTGCTGTCTCTGGTGTCCACCTGTTCTATTAGGATTTGGGAGTTTCCTATTTAACCGGGCTTTCTTGTCATTTCCCCGCCGGCTATCAAGGTTATCAGAGTGTTTTGTTACCTCAGCTTCTGGCTTCAGTAATCTTCAGGACTAGCTAAGTTTTTGATTTTCTTGTTCCACGTTTTGCTTTATTTTTGTCTTGTCCAGCTTGCATATAATTGTTTCTTTGCTGCTGGTTGCTCTAGTGGGCTGTAATTGCTCCTCATGTTCCATGAGTTGGAACATGAGTTCAAGTAATTGCAGGATGGTTTTTTGAAGGGTTTTTTGCTGACCGCGCAGTTTACTTTTGTATCCTCTGCTATCTAGTTTTAGCGGGCCTCATTTTGCTGAATCTGTTTTCATACTGTGTATGTGCCTTCCTCTCATTTCACCGTCATTATATGTGGGGTGCTGCTATTTCTGTGGGGTATTTCTCTGGAGGCAAGAGAGGTCTGTGTTTCTTCTAATAGGGGAAGTTAGATCTTCGGCTGGTGCGAGACGTCTAGGATCAACGTAGGCACGTTCCCCGGCTATTGTTATTTGTGTGTTCAGGTTTAGGGTCGCGGTCAGCTCAGGTTCCATCACCCTAGAGCTCGTTGGTGCTTGTCCTTTTGTGATTCCCTGCCATTGGAATCATGACAGTATAGCCGGCCAAAATGTTTGGGCTGAAGTAGGAGGAAAAGTAGTCTGAGGAAGTTTTTTTTTTTTTTTTTTCCTCTCCTCTGAGGTTGCTGCCTAGCCTTAATTGCAGCCTGGCTGATTTTTTTTTTTTTTTTTTTCCTCCTCTTAATCCTTGAATGGCTCTGACCTTAGCTGTTTATCATGGACGTCCAGAGTTTAGCTTCCAGCTTGAATAATCTTGCTGCTAAGGTTCAAAATATACAAGATTTTGTTGTACATGCTCCTATGTCTGAACCTAGAATTCCTATTCCAGAGTTCTTTGCTGGAGATAGATCTAGTTTTCTGAATTTTAGGAACAATTGCAAGCTGTTCCTTTCTTTGAAATCTCGCTCCTCTGGAGACCCTGCTCAGCAAGTCAAGATTGTAATATCTTTCCTGCGGGGTGACCCTCAAAATTGGGCATTTGCATTGGCACCAGGGGATCCTGCATTGCTTAATGTGGATGCGTTTTTTCTGGCATTGGGTTTGCTCTATGAGGAACCTAACCAGGAGATTCAGGCTGAAAAAGCTTTATTAGCTCTCTCTCAGGGGCAAGATGAAGCAGAAATATATTGTCAAAAATTTCGGAAATGGTCAGTGCTTACTCAGTGGAATGAGTGCGCCCTGGCTGCAAAGTTCAGAGATGGCCTTTCTGAGGCCATTAAAGATGTTATGGTGGGGTTCCCTGCGCCTACGGGTCTGAATGAGTCTATGACTATGGCTATTCAGATTGATCGGCGTTTACGGGAGCGCAAACCTGTGCACCATTTGGCGGTGTGTTCTGAACAGGCACTTGAGACAATGCAATGTGATAGAGTTCAGTCTAGAAGTGAACGGCAAAACTATAGGCGGAAAAATGGGTTGTGCTTTTATTGTGGTGATTCAGCTCATGTTATATCAGCATGCTCTAAACGCACAAAAAAGGTTGATAAGTCTGTTGCCATTAGTACGTTACAGTCTAAGTTCATTCTGTCTGTGACTCTGATTTGCTCATTATCATCCATTTCCGTCGATGCCTATGTGGATTCAGGCACTGCCCTGAGTCTTATGGATTGGTCATTTGCCAAGCGATGTGGGTTATGTCTTGAGCCTCTGGAAGTCCCTATTCCTTTGAAGGGAATTGACTCTACACCTTTAGCTATGAATAAACCTCAGTACTGGACACAAGTGACCATGCGTATGACTCCCGTTCATCAGGAGGTGATTCGCTTCCTGGTATTGTATAATTTACATGATGTTCTAGTACTTGGTCTGCCATGGTTACTCATAATCCAGTCCTTGACTGGAAAACAATGTCTGTGTTAAGCTGGGGATGTCAGGGGGTTCATGATGATGCACCTCCGATTTCTATCGCTTCATCTACTCCTTCTGAGGTTCCTGTATTTTTGTCTGATTATCGGGATGTTTTTGAGGAGCCTAAGCTCAGTTCGCTTCCTCCTCACAGGGATTGCGATTGTGCTATAGATTTAATTCCTGGTAGTAAATTTCATAAAGGTCGTTTGTTCAATCTGTCAGTGCCAGAGCATACTGCTATGCGGGATTATGTTAAGGAGTCCTTGGAAAAGGGACATATCCGTCCATCTTCGTCCCCTTTGGGAGCAGGTTTTTTTTTCGTGGCCAAAAAAGATGGGTCCTTGAGGCCTTGTATAGATTATCGTCTTTTGAATAAGATTACCGTGAAATATCAGTATCCTTTGCCTTTGTTGACTGATTTGTTTGCTCGCATTAAGGGGGCTAAATGGTTCACTAAGATTGATCTTCGGGGTGCGTATAATCTTATACGAATAAAGCAAGGTGATGAGTGGAAAACCGCATTTAATACGCCTGAGGGCCATTTTGAGTATTTGGTAATGCCTTTCGGACTTTCTAATGCTCCTTCAGTCTTCCAGTCCTTTATGCACGATATTTTCCATGAATATCTGGATAAATTTATGATTGTGTATTTGGATGATATTTTGGTTTTTTCTGATGACTGGGAGTCTCATGTTCAGCAGGTCAGTAAGGTGTTTCAGGTCCTGCGGGCTAATTTCTTGTTTGTAAAGGGCTCAAAGTGTCTCTTTGGAGTCCAGAAGATTTCTTTCTTGGGGTATATTTTTTCCCCTTCTACTATTGAGATGGATCCCGTCAAGGTTTGGGCTATTTGTGACTGGACACAGCCTGCATCTCTTAAGAGTCTGCAGAAGTTCTTGGGCTTTGCTAATTTCTATCGTCGTTTTATAACTAATTTTTCTAGTGTTGTTAAGCCTTTGACGGATTTGACTAAGAAGGGTGCTGATGTTGCTGATTGGTCTCCTGCTGCTGTGGAGGCCTTTCAGGAACTTAAACGCCGGTTTTCTTCTGCTCCTGTGTTGCGTCAGCCTGATGTTTCACTTCCTTTCCAAGTTGAGGTTGATGCTTCCGAGATTGGAGCGGGGGCGGTTTTGTCGCAGAGAAGCTCCGATTGCTCGGTGATGAAGCCATGTGCGTTCTTTTCTAGAAAATTTTCGCCCGCTGAGCGGAATTATGATGTGGGTAATCGGGAACTTTTGGCCATGAAGTGGGCATTTGAGGAGTGGCGTCATTGGCTGGAGGGTGCTAGACATCGTGTGGTGGTCTTGACTGATCACAAAAATCTGATTTACCTTGAGTCTGCCGGGCGTCTGAATCCTAGACAGGCTCGTTGGTCACTGTTTTTCTCTCGTTTCAATTTTGTGGTTTCATACCTGCCAGGTTCAAAGAATGTGAAGGCGGATGCTCTTTTTAGGAGTTTTGTGCCTGACTCCCCTGGAAATTCTGAGCCCACTGGTATCCTTAGGGATGGGGTGATTTTGTCGGCCGTCTTCCCAGACTTGCGACGTGCTTTGCAGGAGTTTCAGGCGGGTAAACCTGATCGTTGTCCGCCTGAGAGACTGTTTGTTCCGGATAGCTGGACCAGTAGAGTCATCTCCGAGGTCCATTCTTCTGCGTTGGCAGGTCATCCTGGAATATTTGGTACTAGAGACTTGGTGGCCAGGTCTTTTTGGTGGCCTTCCTTGTCGAGGGATGTGCGTTCTTTTGTGCAGTCTTGTGAGGTTTGTGCTCGGTCTAAGCCTTGCTGTTCTCGAGCCAGTGGATTGTTGTCACCTTTGCTTATCCCGAAGAGGCCTTGGACGCACATTTCCATGGACTTTATTTCGGATCTCCCTGTCTCTCAAAAAATGTCTATCATCTGGGTTGTGTGTGACTGCTTTTCTAAAATGGTTCATCTTGTGCCCTTGCCTAAGTTGCCTTCCTCCTCTGAGTTGGTCCCTCTGTTTTTCCAGAACGTGGTTCGTTTGCATGGGATTCCGGAGAACATCGTTTCTGACAGGGGATCCCAGTTTGTGTCTAGATTTTGGCGGACGTTCTGTGCTAAGATGGGCATTGATTTGTCCTTTTCGTCTGCATTCCATCCTCAGACGAATGGCCAGACGGAGCGAACTAATCAGACCTTGGAAACTTATTTGAGGTGTTTTGTTTCTGCTGATCAGGATGACTGGGTTACCTTTTTGCCGCTGGCCGAGTTTGCCCTTAATAATCGGGCTAGTTCTGCTACCTTGGTTTCTCCTTTCTTTTGTAATTCGGGGTTTCATCCTCGTTTTTCCTCTGGTCAGGTGGAGCCTTCTGATTGTCCTGGAGTGGACATTGTGGTGAATGGGTTGCATCGGATTTGGAGTCATGTGGTGGACAATTTGAAGTTGTCCCAGGAGAGGGCTCAGCAGTTTGCTAATCGCCGTCGCCGCGTGGGTCCTCGACTTCGTGTTGGGGACTTGGTGTGGTTGTCTTCTCGTTTTGTTCCTATGAAGGTCTCTTCTCCTAAGTTCAAGCCTCGGTTCATCGGTCCTTATAGGATCTTGGAAATTCTTAACCCTGTGTCGTTTCGTTTGGATCTCCCGGCATCATTTGCTATTCATAATGTGTTCCATCGGTCGTTGTTGCGGAGGTATGAGGTACCTGTTGTTCCTTCGCTTGAGCCTCCTGCTCCGGTGCTGGTGGAGGGAGAATTGTAGTATGTTGTAGAGAAGATCTTGGATTCTCGTGTTTCCAGACGGAAACTCCAATATTTGGTCAAGTGGAAGGGTTATGGTCAGGAGGATAATTCTTGGGTGGTTGCCTCTGATGTTCATGCTGATGATTTGGTCCGCGCTTTTCATAGGGCTCATCCTGGTCGCCCTGGTGGTTCTCGTGAGGGTTTGGTGACCCCTCCTCAAGGGGGGGGTACTGTTGTGAGTTCTGTTTTTGGGCTCCCTCTGGTGGTTACTGATGGTACTGGGTGATTTGTGTTCTGCTGTCTCTGGTGTCCACCTGTTCTATTAGGATTTGGGAGTTTCCTATTTAACCGGGCTTTCTTGTCATTTCCCCGCCGGCTATCAAGGTTATCAGAGTGTTTTGTTACCTCAGCTTCTGGCTTCAGTAATCTTCAGGACTAGCTAAGTTTTTGATTTTCTTGTTCCACGTTTTGCTTTATTTTTGTCTTGTCCAGCTTGCATATAATTGTTTCTTTGCTGCTGGTTGCTCTAGTGGGCTGTAATTGCTCCTCATGTTCCATGAGTTGGAACATGAGTTCAAGTAATTGCAGGATGGTTTTTTGAAGGGTTTTTTGCTGACCGCGCAGTTTACTTTTGTATCCTCTGCTATCTAGTTTTAGCGGGCCTCATTTTGCTGAATCTGTTTTCATACTGTGTATGTGCCTTCCTCTCATTTCACCGTCATTATATGTGGGGGGCTGCTATTTCTGTAGGGTATTTCTCTGGAGGCAAGAGAGGTCTGTGTTTCTTCTAATAGGGGAAGTTAGATCTTCGGCTGGTGCGAGACGTCTAGGATCAACGTAGGCACGTTCCCCGGCTATTGTTATTTGTGTGTTCAGGTTTAGGGTCGCGGTCAGCTCAGGTTCCATCACCCTAGAGCTCGTTGGTGCTTGTCCTTTTGTGATTCCCTGCCATTGGAATCATGACAGAGGAGATAGTGTGGGAGTGGGAGACGCTGAATGTGCGGTTGGAAAGGTACGAGGAGATCCAGGATAGGGTGAGGTCTTTCATGCCAAAGGAGGAGAGGATCTATAGTAGGAGGCAGTGGTCAACTGTGTCGAAGGCAGAGGACAGGTCTAGAAGGAGGAGTATAGAGTACTGTCCATTAGCTTTGGCGGTAAGTAGGTCGTTAGTGATTTTGGTCAGGGCAGTCTCAGTTGAGTGATGGGGGCGGAAACCAGATTGTAGATTGTCAAAGAGCAAGTTAGATGAGAGGTGGGAGGAAAGTTCAGCGTGGACGTTGTGCTCCAGGAGTTTGGAAGCGAATGGGTGCAGCGATATTGGGTGATAGCTGGACATAGCAGTTGGATCGAGGGTTGGCTTTTTAAGGATAGATGTGATTGTGGCATGTTTGAAAGCAGAATGGAAGGTGCCAGAAGTTAGTGATAGGTTGAAGAGGCGGGATAGGGATGGGATAAGTGTGGTGGTGAGGTTGGGGAGGAGGCGGGATGGGATGGGGTCGAGCGCACAGGTGGTGTGGTGCGATTCGGAGAGGAGACAATTAAGCCCCCCTTCAGTGATCTTGGATAGGGAGGTTCTGGGGTTTGGGCATTGCATTATGGTATTGCAGCACACTGCAGACGTGGCGCCACGGAACGCTGGTAATGCCACAAAGTGCATAAAATGACCTATATAGGCTAAGTTTGCACAGACATCACTCCTCTTTATCGCCATGACTATATCAATACATGAGACCGGCTCAACATATTCGGGACTGTGGTAACAATTCCATTCTTGTGAACGTCCAATGATACAACAGTTCTCACTTTATCATTATGAGGCTAGTGCCATGTGATACAGTAATAAATGGCGGCCTTCCATCACTCTCCGCTCCGGATCTTTTGCACATATTTTCTTTTACCGGTCATTTCTTGCAATATCCTTTTTGATACAATGTATCCGTCCATGTGGCGGGGATGTGATGTTCTCTGATATCGGTTTCCATTTACTGGTCTGATTGACACTTTTCAGGCCCCACAGCACATAAAGGATTATAGAAGAGGGCCGAAATGGTGTTAGAAGATATATATAAATATATATATATATATATACACATAGCGCCCATGTCGTAATGTCGCACTTTCTCAGGTTGCCAGAGAGATTTGTATAATGTCTCCAATATGCGGCTCAATGGCGTGTTACTTTTAAATCAGATTTTCCACTCAGCCGTTTTCTTTTTCTAATGCATTTCAAGTGATGTGAGGACTCGGATGTGACTTGATCCATTTCTCCGGGTGAACTGTTACTACCCGATACCACCTCGCTGCAGATTGGAGACTAAACGCCGGAGTCGTAAATTCAGAATTTTTTTTTTCCTGTTAAAAGATAAATACGGCAATATCTGATGTGTCTTAGGGGAGACATAAAGGGTATATTGCTTTAAAATAATGAAAACGAAGTATCGTGGCTGACAATGGATCAGCGGAGGGTTAAAGGGACAGTGCAGATTTTTTTTTTTTCACTTCATTTCTGATATATTATTCTATAGAATAAGCGAGACATCTATTAATATTACTTACAAACGATACATTAGTCTGTGATGGTTCATCAGTATCTGTGAACGTCTGTATGTGAGCTGTATATGTACAGATATGGAAAGTGTATCCTGACCGCCATGCTCCGCAGAGATAAAAAGCGCTGGTGCTGTTTGACTCATTCCTTCATTATTGGAAAGACTCGGCAACACAAGTAGCTTACAGGCATTTGATGCACTGAATTATTAACTTTTCATACTAAAAAGATGAAGAGGACCACAAGACTTTTTCACCGCAGCAAAAAATTAACGGCGGTAAATACCGAGGTGGACTTCATTATGGGAAAGGTGCACATTTCACCGCCAGTATAGCAAAGGACTGTGACTTCTGAAAAAGGAGTTGACATGTTGCGAATTCCAAATCCTCGGCGCTGTCTATGCTGTGGATGCAGAAGTTATGAGGCTGGAAATCCGCAGCGAAATGCACCGATCTGTGCCCTGGGACACGTGTCTGTACTTGTATGTGACTCTTTGCAGTTGCACATGTGTCTGCGCTTTATGTGTTTCTCTCTGTCACCATCTATGTGCATGTATGAACACTGTGTACATGTGCAGTGTGTGCCTGTGCTCACTGTTTAAAGGGGTTGTCTAGTATTAAGCTACAAGTCTGCAGTCGCTTTTTTTTTTTTGTTGAAATGGGACTGTATCACAGAGGACTGTGTCTTCCAGGACTCACAATGACAAAAACTCTAAATCTGCTTCTGTTGATCAAAATCATGCCCACATAGCTCTCCTCGGTGATCTCATATGGGGGCTAGTCAAGGCATGTGGCTAGTGTCCCAAAAATTAAGAAATATTCGACGTTCAGGATATCTTCGCTTCTGGAGGTCCCAGGCGGGAGATAGAGATATTAATGCCATATTTCCTATTATGACTTTAGCTTTCCATTAGTAGGAAACATGGCATATACAGTATATTGTCATCCATCTGTTAGACTTTAATTTGAGACTTGATGTGGCGACTGCCTAGTGATGTAAATCAATGCATTACGTTCATCATAACAATGCCAGAAATATGCAGTAACTGTAGGATCCCTGTTATTCATAAAAAAAAAATATTCATAACAGGAAAAGGGAACAGAGGAGCTCACAGAAGTCCTTAACATAGGGATGCAAGGGCCATAGAATATCTCCACATCTTCTGCAGGCTTTGCATGCATTTTGTGTCTGCGATCCATCAGATAGCCAACTTTAATTACCTGTTTGCAGCAGGAGGTGCCAGCTGCAGCGGAGTCATATGAACTTTAATAGAGTGCTTGTTGATGTTTATGCTATATGTGTCTGTGGGAAAATGTAGGTATATTGCATTAGGAAAAATGTGGTATTGGAAATTGGAAATTTGTAGAAGGGTAAAACTCCTGCAAATCCATGTGTGTATGAGTTTATATGTAATTGTGCTCCGGGTCTGGATGATTGTATGCTGCATGCTATTTGTGCAGTTTTCTAAACACCATTGAGGATCTTGCTTCTGCGAAAAGCAGACGCGTCTTCTCATCTTTGTATTAATTAATAAGAATCCAAGCTCTCCCGGAGGATCATCTGTTGACTGGAAAAGACATGACGGAAGCAGAATGCAACATGTGCAGCCGGCAAATTCATTGTGTTCACACCAAGAAATAAATGTCTTACAAACGTGATATATTAACAAGATGAGAGAGAAACAAGAAGAACATCTCCCGAAGTTCCAGAAACTTCCCTAATAGACTAGACGGAGAAAATCTCCCACCGCACCGCAACGTCTAAAAGCCTCACATTATTTATTAGGAGCAAGGGATTGTTACATCTACGAGAAAAGCAAAACTGTGGAATACCGCAGATTATTCACTGCATAATACTGTAATATTGTACGGAGGCTAGAGAGCAATTACTGTGACTTACTGAAGAAAGAGAACAAAGTATTATAGTAGTTATATTCTTGTACATAGGGTATTATAGTAGAGTGCATTTGTCATTTGACAAGGTTTTGGTGAGTCTGCTCTTCATGTTGTGTTTTTTTGTTTTTCTTTGTCAGATGCAGTATTATCTATATATATATATATATATAGCATCGTGATTACTCACTAATCCCGCCCCTTGCACAGTAGGTCCACCTCCCACCACCACACACAATCCCGCCCCAACCCATCACCAAACACAATCTCTCCCCCCACCCCATCACCACCCATAATCCTGCCCCCCCACCCCATCATCACCCATAAATCCGCCCCCCCACCCCTTCACCACACATAATCCCACCCCATCACCACCCATAATCCCGCCCTCCACCACATCACCACACATAATCCCGCCCCCGACCACATTACCACACATAATCCCGCCCCCCACATTACCACACATAATCCCGCCCCCCCACCACATTACCACACATAATCCCACCATTCACATAATCCCGCCCCCTACATTACCACACGAGGCTCCATCCCCACATTACCACACGAGGCTCCGTCCTCACACATTACCACACGAGGCTCCGTCCCCCCACATTACCACACGAGGCTCCGTCCCCCCACATTACCACACGAGGCTCCGTCCCCACACACTACCACACGAGGCTCCGTCCCCCACATTACCACACGAGGCTGCGTCCCCCACATTACCACACGAGGCTCTGTCCCCACACATTACCACACGAGGCTCCGTCCTCACACATTACCACACGAGGCTCTGTCCTCACACATTACCACACGAGGCTCCGTCCTCACACATTACCACACGAGGCTCCGTCCCCCACATTACCACACGAGGCTGCGTCCCCCCACATTACCACACGAGGCTCTGTCCCCACACATTACCACACGAGGCTCCGTCCTCACACATTACCACACGAGGCTGCGTCCCCACACATTACCACACGAGGCTCCGTCCTCACACATTACCACACGAGGCTGCGTCCCCACACATTACCACACGAGGCTCCGTCCCCCACATTACCACACGAGGCTGCGTCCCCACACATTACCACACGAGGCTCCGTCCCCACACACTACCACACGAGGCTCCGTCCTCACACATTACCACACGAGGCTCCGTCCCCCACATTACCACACGAGGCTGCGTCCCCCACATTACCACACGAGGCTCTGTCCCCACACATTACCACACGAGGCTCCGTCCTCACACATTACCACACGAGGCTCTGTCCCCACACATTACCACATGAGGCTCCGTCCCCGCACATTACCACATGAGGCTTAGCCCTCACACATTATTACTCTTGTACATAGGGACAGTATTATAGTAGTTATATTCTTGTATATAGGAGCAGTATTATAGTTATATTTTTGTACATATGGAGCAGTATTGTAGTTATATTCTTGTATATAGGGGCAGTATTATAGTAGTTATATTCTTGTACATAGGGGCAGTATTATAGAAGTTATATTCTTGTACATAGGAGCAGTATTATAGTAGTTATATTCTTGTACATAGGGGCAGTATTATAGTTATATTCTTGTACATATGGAGCAGTATTGTAGTAGTTATATTCTTGTACATAGGGGCAGTATTATAGTAGTTATATTCTTGTATATAGGGGCAGTATTATAGTAGCTATTTTCTTGTACATAAGGGCAGTATTATAGTAGATATATTCTTGTACATAGGGGCAGTATTATAGTAGTTATATTCTTGTACATAGGGGCAGTATTATAGTAGTTCTATTCTTGTATATAGGAGCAGTATTATAGTAGTTATATTCTTGTATATAGGAGCTGTATTATAGTAGTTATATTCATGTACATAGGGGCAGTATTATAGTAGTTATATTCTCGAACATAGGGGCAGTATTATAGTAGTTCTATTCTTGTATATAGGAGCAGTATTATAGTAGTTATATTCTTGTATATAGGAGCTGTATTATAGTAGTTATATTCTTGTACATAGGGGCAGTATTATAGTAGTTATATTCTTGTACATAGGGGCAGTATTATAGTAGTTATATTCTTGTACATATGGGCAGTATTATAGTAGTTATATTCTCGAACATAGGGGCAGTATTATAGTAGTTCTATTCTTGTATATAGGAGCAGTATTATAGTAGTTATATTCTTGTATATAGGAGCTGTATTATACTAGTTATATTCTTGTACATAGGAGCAGTATTATAGTAGTTATATTCTTGTACATAGGTGCAGTATTATAGTAGTTATATTCTTGTACATAGGGGCAGTATTATAGTAGTTATATTCTTGTATATAGGAGCAGTATTATGTTAGTTATATTCTTGTATATAGGGGCAGTATTATAGTAGTTATATTCTTGTACATAGGAGCAGTATTATAGTAGTTATATTCTTGTACATAGGGACAGTATTATAGTAAATATATTCTTGTACATAGGGGCAGTATTATAGTAGTTATATTCTTGTACATAAGAGCAGTATTATAGTAATTATATTCTTGTACATAGGGACAGTATTATAGTAGATATATTCTCGTACATAGGAGCAGTATTATAGTAATTATATTCTTGTACATAGGGGCAGTATTATAGTAGTTATATTCTTGTACATAGGAGCAGTATTATAGTAGTTATATTCTTGTACATAGGGGCAGTATTATAGTAGTTATATTCTTGTACATAGGGGCAGTATTATAGTAGTTATATTCTTGTACATAGGGGCAGTATTATAGTAGTTATATTCTTGTACAGAGGAGCAGTATTATAGTAGTTATATTCTTGTACATAGGGGCAGTATTATAGTAGTTATATTCTTGTATATAGGAGCAGTATTATATTAGTTATATTCTTGTATATAGGGGCAGTATTATAGTAGTTATATTCTTGTACGTAGGAGCAGTATTATAGTAGTTATATTCTTGTACATGGGGCAGTATTATAGTAGTTATATTCTTGTATATAGGAGCAGTATTATAGCAGTTATATTCTTGTACATAGGAGCAATATTATAGTAGTTATATTCTTGTACATAGAAGCAGTATTATAGTAGTTATATTCTTGTACATAGGAGCAGTATTATAGTAGTTATATTCTTGTACATAGAAGCAGTATTATAGTAGTTATATTCTCGTACAAAGGGGCAGTATTATAGTAGTTATATTCTTGTACATAGGGGCAGTATTATAGTAGTTCTATTCTTGTATATAGGAGCAGTATTATAGCAGTTATATTCTTGTACATAGCAGTATTATAGTAGTTATATAATTGTACATAGAAGCAGTATTATAGTAGTTATATTCTTGTACATAGGAGCAGTATTATAGCAGTTATATTCTTGTACATAGGGGCAGTATTATAGTAGTTATATTCTTGTACATAGGAGCAGTATTATAGCAGTTATATTCTTGTACATAGGAGCAGTATTATAGTAGTTATATTCTTGTATATAGGAGCAGTATTATAGCAGTTATATTCTTGTACATAGGAGCAGTATTATAGTAGTTATATTCTTGTACATAGTAGGCAGTATTATAGTAGTTATATTCTTGTATATAGGAGCAGTATTATAGTAGTTATATTCTTGTACATAGTGGCAGTATTATAGTAGTTATATTCTTGTACATAGGAGCAGTATTATAGTAGTTATATTCTTGTACATAGGGGCAGTATTATAGTAGTTATATTCTTGTACATAGGAGCAGTATTATAGTAGTTATATTCTTGTATATAGGAGCAGTATTATAGTAGTTTTATTCTTGTACATAGTAGCAGTATTATAGTAGTTATATTCTTGTACATAGTAGCAGTATTATAGTAGTTATATTCTTGTACATAGGGGCAGTATTATAGTAGTTATATTCTTGTATATAGGAGCAGTATTATAGTAGTTATATTCTTGTATATAGGAGCAGTATTATAGTAGTTATATTCTTGTACATAGTAGCAGTATTATATTAGTTATATTCTTGTACATAGGGGCAGTATTATAGTAGTTATATTCTTGTATATAGGAGCAGTATAATAGTAGTTATATTCTTGTATATAGGAGCAGTATTATAGTAGTTATATTCTTGTATATAAGAGCAGTATTATAGTAGTTATATTCTTGTATATAAGAGCAGTATTATAGTAGTTATATTCTTGTACATAGAAGCAGTATTATAGTAGTTATATTCTCGTACAAAGGGGCAGTATTATAGTAGTTATATTCTTGTACATAGGGGCAGTATTATAGTAGTTCTATTCTTGTATATAGGAGCAGTATTATAGCAGTTATATTCTTGTACATAGCAGTATTATAGTAGTTATATTCTTGTATATAGGAGCAGTATTATAGTAGTTATATTCTTGTATATAGGAGCAGTATTATAGTAGTTATATTCTTGTACATAGTAGCAGTATTATATTAGTTATATTCTTGTACATAGGGGCAGTATTATAGTAGTTATATTCTTGTATATAGGAGCAGTATAATAGTAGTTATATTCTTGTATATAGGAGCAGTATTATAGTAGTTATATTCTTGTATATAAGAGCAGTATTATAGTAGTTATATTCTTGTATATAAGAGCAGTATTATAGTAGTTATATTCTTGTACATTGGAGCAGTATTAGAGTAGATATATTCTTGTACATAGGGGCAGTATTATAGTAGTTATATTCTTGTACATAACAGCAGTATTATAGTAGTTATATTCTCGAACATAGGGGCAGTATTATAGTAGTTAGGTTCTAGTACATAGGAGCAGTATTATAGTAGTTATATTCTTGTACATAGGAGCAGTATTATAATAGTTATATTCTTGTACATAGGAGCAGTATTATAGTAGTTATATTCTTGTATATAGGAGCAGTATTATAGTAGTTATATTCTTGTACATAGTGGCAGTATTATAGTAGTTATATTCTTGTATATAGGAGCAGTATTATAGTAGTTATATTCTTGTATATAGGAGCAGTATTATAGTAGTTATATTCTTGTACATAGTGGCAGTATTATAGTAGTTATATTCTTGTACATAGGAGCAGTATTATAGTAGTTATATTCTTGTATATAGGAGCAGTATTATAGTAGTTATATTCTTGTACATAGTGGCAGTATTATAGTAGTTATATTCTTGTACATAGGAGCAGTATTATAGTAGTTATATTCTTGTACATAGGGGCAGTATTATAGTAGTTATATTCTTGTACATAGGAGCAGTATTATAGTAGTTATATTCTTGTATATAGGAGCAGTATTATAGTAGTTATATTCTTGTACATAGTAGCAGTATTATAGTAGTTATATTCTTGCACATAGTAGCAGTATTATAGTAGTTATATTCTTATACATAGGGGCAGTATTATAGTAGTTATATTCTTGTATATAGGAGCAGTATTATAGTAGTTATATTGTTGTATATAGGAGCAGTATTATAGTAGTTATATTCTTGTACATAGTAGCAGTATTATATTAGTTATATTCTTGTACATAGGGGCAGTATTATAGTAGTTATATTCTTGTATATAGGAGCAGTATAATAGTAGTTATATTCTTGTATATAGGAGCAGTATTATAGTAGTTATATTCTTGTATATAAGAGCAGTATTATAGTAGTTATATTCTTGTATATAAGAGCAGTATTATAGTAGTTATATTCTTGTACATTGGAGCAGTATTAGAGTAGATATATTCTTGTACATAGGGGCAGTATTATAGTAGATATATTCTTGTACATAGGGGCAGTATTATAGTAGTTAGGTTCTAGTACATAGGAGCAGTATTATAGTAGTTATATTCTTGTACATAGGAGCAGTATTATAATAGTTATATTCTTGTACATAGGAGCAGTATTATAGTAGTTATATTCTTGTACATAGGGGCAGTATTATAGTAGTTATATTCTTGTACATAGGGGCAGTATTATAGTAGTTATATTCTGGTATTTAGCAGCAGTATTATAGTAGTTATATTCTTGTACATAGGGGCAGTATTATAGTAAGAAAAAGCAGAAGTCCAGCGCGGGTGATGTCCATAAAAAATACCTAGGCCCCTAGGCCCCTAGGCCCATTAGGTTACACCCCCTGATCTTGCAGACAACAGAAACAGGGCAACACCTACAGGTAGTTAATGAAACTCATTAACTACCTGTAGGTGTTGCCCTGTTTCTGTTGTCTGCAAGATCAGGGGGTGTAACCTAATGGGCCTAGTCCTATATGGCAGCCCTCTTTCATTTTATTTTTATCACAATGAGTAAGGCGGCACGACCGTTGAAACGCGTATGATTTTAATGCACTTTAAGCCTGTGACTGTCACTGGTATGAATCACCCGTTTTTGTGTCTATGGATATGAAGATGGACTTTGGATTTATGTGCTTTTAACGAATATGGAATAAAAGGTATTTTTTATGGACATCACCCGCGCTGGACTTCTGCTTTTTCTTCAAACTACTTGCTGCACTGCATGATCCGTGCGCTGGGCCTGAGAGGAGGTGAGCTGATCTTCGTTGCTTTTTTTTTTTTTTTTTTCCAGTATTATAGTAGTTATATTCTTGTACATAGGGGCAGTATTATAGTAGTTATATTCTTGTACATAGGGGCAGTATTATAGTAGTTATATTCTTGTACATAGGGGCAGTATTATAGTAGTTATATTCTTGTACATAGGGGCAGCATTATAGTAGTTATATTCTTGTATATAGGAGCAGTATTATAGTAGTTATATTCTTGTACATAGGGGCAGTATTATAGTAGTTATATTCTTGTACATAGGGGCAGTATTATAGTAGTTATATTCTTGTACATAGGGGCAGTATTTTAGTAGTTATATTCTTGTACATAGGGGCAGTATTATAGTAGTTATATTCTTGTACATAGGGGCAGTATTATAGTAGTTATATTCTTGTACATAGGGGCAGTATTTTAGTAGTTATATTCTTGTACATAGGGGCAGTATTATAGTAGTTATATTCTTGTACATAGGGGCAGCATTATAGTAGTTATATTCTTGTATATAGGAGCAGTATTATAGTAGTTATATTCTTGTACATAGGGGCAGTATTATAGTAGTTATATTCTTGTACATAGGGGCAGCATTATAGTAGTTATATTCTTGTACATAGGGGCAGTATTATAGTAGTTATATTCTTGTACATAGGGGCAGTATTATAGTAGTTATATTCTTGTACATAGGGGCAGTATTATAGTAGTTATATTCTTGTACATAGGGGCAGTATTTTAGTAGTTATATTCTTGTACATAGGGGCAGTATTTTAGTAGTTATATTCTTGTACATAGGGGCAGTATTATAGTAGTTATATTCTTGTACATAGGGGCAGCATTATAGTAGTTATATTCTTGTATATAGGAGCAGTATTATAGTAGTTATATTCTTGTACATAGGGGCAGTATTATAGTAGTTATATTCTTGTACATAGGGGCAGCATTATAGTAGTTATATTCTTGTACATAGGGGCAGTATTATAGTAGTTATATTCTTGTACATAGGGGCAGTATTATAGTAGTTATATTCTTGTACATAGGGGCAGTATTATAGTAGTTATATTCTTGTACATAGGGGCAGTATTATAGTAGTTATATTCTTGTACATAGGAACAGTATTATAGTAGTTATATTCTTGTACATAGAAGTAGTATTATAGTAGTTATATTCTTGTACATAGGGGCAGTATTATAGTAGTTATATTCTTGTACATAGGAGCAGTATTATAGTAGCTATATCTTTGTACAAAGAAATAGTGTTTCATTGCTGTTATGAAAGTTCAAAAATTTCTTTCTGGGCTTTTTTCCATTATATTCATTTCTGTTTGGACTTGTCACATTTTGCAGAGATTTCCCATCAGTCTCTCTGCATTATGCATGGCCTATAATGATCAGCACATTACAGGGACCATTCAGTCTCTCTGGTAATTGTGTTGTCCATTGCTGGGACCAGGCTGTCCTGTGCCGCTCACCAGAGGGCTCTTGAGTCCATGAAGTACGCCGATACATTACACTGGGATCTCATTCACCTGTAACAAATCCATTATTATGTAATTATCGAATCACCATGGAAACAGAGCTATCACTTGGCACACTTTCTCTGACATCGGCGAGTGCAGAACGCTGTCTTTCTAGAGAGCGGTTATTGTAGACACATATATAGAGCGAGGCTGGACCTTTACTGTCCGTACACACATGAATTAGGAGGATGTGTATGTACTCAGATCAGTGTGGGATGACACAATGGCCTGTTTGTAATTCTTTTTACATTGTACAATAATTAATATGCTGCTGATACAGCGAAGATCAAACACTGCACGCAGCCCACGCTATCATAACATTTTGTACTTTTTTGCTCTGCATGTTGCCGCATATAAAGTCTTATGTTTAAAATGAATGAAAGATGTAAAAATGGTAACATGAGAGTTCTTCACAGTGATGAGTATGACTCCTGGTCGTCTAGAGTTGTGAAGAAGAGGTCATCGGTAAGATCTTAGATGATCTGCAGCAGTGATTTGTCTATTATAATAAAGAATTTAAATGAATTATCCCTCGTGGGCTAATGGCAGTGAACAATGACGTCATGAGAAGCTACAAAATAGAAAGAGGAATTTATATCATCCTGGCGGGCTAGTGCAGCTAACTGGGTAATAATAGAATCCTAGAGCAGTGAACAGAGACATCTAGGTGGGCCAGGGCATTGAATGGAAAAATGATAAAATCCCAAGGCAGTGAATGGGGAAATAACAGCATCCTGGTCTTCTAGTGCAGTGAAGAGTTACCGGTACATACTATCTTGTAATAACTTTGATAGGAAAAATTATAACATCCTGGTGGGATAGGGCAGTGAACTGGGAAATGGCAGAATCCAGCAGTGTTCTGGGAAATGACAGAATCCTAGGCAGTAAAAAGGGAAATGATAGCATCCTGATGGGCTAGGGCAGTCAACTGGACAATGATAGCATCCTGATGGGCTAGGGCAGTCAGCTGGACAATGATAGCATCCTGGTGGGCTAGGGCAGTCAACTGGACAATGATAGCATCCTGGTGGGCTAGGGCAGTCAACTGGGAAATGGTAGCATCCTGGTGGGCTAGGGCAGTCAACTGGACAATGATAGCATCCTGGTGGGCTAGGGCCGTCAACTGGACAATAATAGCATCCTGGTGGGCTAGGGCAGTCAACTGGACAATGATAGCATCCTGGTGGGCTAGGGCAGTCAACTGGACAATGATAGCATCCTGGTGGGCTAGGGCAGTCAACTGGACAATGATAGCATCCTGGTGGGCTAGGGCAGTCAACTGGGAAATGGTAGCATCCTGGTGGGCTAGGGCAGTCAACTGGACAATGATAGCATCCTGGTGGGCTAGGGCCGTCAACTGGACAATAATAGCATCCTGGTGGGCTAGGGCAGTCAACTGGAAAATGATAGCATCCTGGTGGGCTAGGGCAGTCAACTGGGAAATGATAGCATCCTGGTGGGCTAGGGCAGTCAACTGGAAAATGATAGCATCCTGGTGGGCTAGGGCAGTCAACTGGGAAATGATAGCATCCTGGTGGGCTAGGGCCGTCAACTGGACAATAATAGCATCCTGGTGGGCTAGGGCCGTCAACTGGAAAATGATAGCATCCTGGTGGGCTAGGGCAGTCAAATGGAAAATAATAGCATCCTGGTGGGCTAGGGCAGTCAACTGGAAAATGATAGCATCCTGGTGGGCTAGGGCAGCCAACTGGGAAATGATAGCATCCTGGTGGGCTAGGGCAGCCAACTGGGAAATGATAGCATCCTGGTGGGCTAGGGCAGTCAACTGGAAAATGATAGCATCCTGGTGGGCTAGGGCAGCCAACTGGGAAATGATAGCATCCTGGTGGGCTAGGGCAGCCAACTGGGAAATGATAGCATCCTGGTGGGCTAGGGCAGTCAACTGGAAAATGATAGCATCCTGGTGGGCTAGGGCAGCCAACTGGGAAATGATAGCATCCTGGTGGGCTAGGGCAGTCAACTGGAAAATGATAGCATCCTGGTGGGCTAGGGCAGTCAAATGGAAAATGATAGCATCCTGTTGGACTATTGCAGTCAATTGGGAAATGATAACATCCTGGTGGGCTAGTGCAGCCAACTGGGAAATGATAGCATCCTTGTGGGCTAGGGAAGTCAGTTGAGAAATGATAGCATCCTGGTGGGCTAGGGCAGTCAACTGGACAATGATAGCATCCTGGTGGGCTAGGGCAGTCAACTGGAAAATGATAGCATCCTGGTGGGCTAGGGCAGTCAACTGGAAAATGATAGCATCCTGGTGGGCTAGGGCCGTCAACTGGACAATAATAGCATCCTGGTGGGCTAGGGAAGTCAGTTGGGAAATTATAGCATCCTGGTGGGCTAGGGAAGTCAGTTGGAAAATGATAGCATCCTGGTGGGCTAGGGAAGTCAGTTGGGAAATGATAGCATCCTGGTGGGCTAGGGAAGTCAGTTGGGAAATGATAGCATCCTGGTGGGCTAGGGAAGTCAGTTGGGAAATGATAGCATCCTGGTGGGCTAGGGCAGTCAACTGGACAATGATAGCATCCTGGTGGGCTAGGGCAGTCAACTGGAAAATGATAGCATCCTGGTGGGCTAGGGCAGTCAACTGGAAAATGATAGCATCCTGGTGGGCTAGGGCCGTCAACTGGACAATAATAGCATCCTGGTGGGCTAGGGAAGTCAGTTGGGAAATGATAGCATCCTGGTGGGCTAGGGAAGTCAGTTGGGAAATGATAGCATCCTGGTGGGCTAGGGAAGTCAGTTGGGAAATGATAGCATCCTGGTGGGCTAGGGAAGTCCGTTGGGAAATGATAGCATCCTGGTGGGCTAGGGAAGTCAGTTGGGAAATGATAACATCCTGGTGGGCTAGGGAAGTCAGTTGGGAAATGATAGCATCCTGGTGGGCTAGGGAAGTCAGTTGGGAAATGATAGCATCCTGGTGGGCTAGGGCAGTAAACAGAAAAATTAATACAATACACCCACAATCGGTGAACGCAATCAAATATTGCAGAGCTAAGAGTAAAGATTGAAAGTTTTTACGCCCCTCCCCACCCAGGGAATAGGAGATGACTTGCAGATCCCAAGAATGAGGACTCAATGGAGCGGAGGCCAAGCAGGAGCGGAGCCCATCGCTCCGCAATTTCCAGCACTCCCATTATGAATGAGTTGGGCCGCAGAGCTCATCAGCGACGTCTCCTCCATTCAGCCGGGGTCTACAGTGTCCTATTATTGGGTCCAGCACCTAAAAGTCACTAATCTGCAGGACCCTGGCTGCAGAAAAGAATGTTCTGATCCAAACAACATTCAGCAATTTACAGAACACAACGTTGTCCCATTTCTTGATTATTTATTGGAATACAGTAATATTTTGTGCTACATTCTATCAGTTTCACTGCACAGGATTAGGAGAATTAGGATTATTTTCACCCCATTCAGGCACTTTATGACACAGACAACGTTCTGTGATTCGTAAAATGCAATTTTCTGACATTTCTTTGCTCACAGACCGCTATATGTTGGCACAAAATAATATTCTGCGCTACGTAATAGAACTCCCGTCCTACATCATTCTTTTTTTTGTGAAAGCTGGGATTCATTTCAGCCCGGTCTTGCAGTTTGTGACACAATATAACTTATTGTGACTTTTGTCATTTTGCGCGCTGACCGCTCTTTGGCAGCACATGATCACAATTTGTGCTGCGCTATATCACTTTTGCTGCAAGAAGTTTATATTTTTAGAAATTTGAGATTGTTATCACCATTTTTCTAAAATTTAATGCAAAGCAAAAAAAAAAACATTTTGTGATTCACAACATGAAGTTTCGTCTCATTTTGATTCGCAGATTGATATTTGTTGGCCCAAAGTCATTTTTTTTCGTGTTGTGTAGTATCGTTTTCATTGCAAAAATGTTGTTTTTGAACAAGTTGCTACTTTGGTTCATTTTTTGGCATTTCAGTCCACAGACTGTTTGGTGCCACTGAGCAATATTTCGAGTTACATTTTATCACAGAAATCTCTTCTTTTTACAGCTCTGCGTCGTTTTACCGCATTTGAGCATTTTGTGATTCTCATCATTCTGTTCCGTTTTTTGTACCCTAAACGCTTTTCGGTGGCAGAAAATAATATTTTAGACTACACTGTGTCACTTTTTCAGTGCAGTTTCCTTTTGTGAAAGTTGGGATTCTTTTCATCCCCTTTCTGTACTTTTTTCAGAGTCACAGAATGCAATTTTGTTACATTTTTGGCTCCTGGATGGACACAGTGATATCTCATGTTACGTTGTGTCGCTTTTAGTGAAAGTTGGGATTCGCTTTTCGGCTTTCCTCCTGTTCTCTCTCCCACATCCTTGCTCAGAAATCCTCCCCAGGAGCGGAGCTTGGTAATGCAGAATTATTGAGCAATCCGTCTTCCCCACCATTAAGCAGATCAGCGCTTAGGAAAACACGAAGAGTCGTCCTACGGGGAAGGAATTACGGAATCCTATGGCTTTTATCGCCCTCCTAACATGGCGCTCGCACGTTTCGTAATTAAGCCATTTCTAATTACATTTCACCTCCAAGTTTTCGCTCCTTGCTCTGTTTGTGAGTAAACAGCTCGAGGGCTCCTCCGATAGACGCAGACCCTCCCGGGAGAGACCCTCGCCTTTGTTTGTCTTTTTGGGCTAATTGCGATTATTACTTCATTTAGTGTTACCTCCCGGCCAAATTTTCTGTTCTGCGTGATTATTAAGGAGGAGAAACAAATTATAGGCAAAGAGGGACGCCCTAAAGAAAATCCTGGTGCCAATTGCGAGGATAATCTCTCAGGAGTGATGCCTGGTTTTAATGTATGGCACAGAACATACGCCAATGCTATAGGGGGCTACGCATGATTCCCCCTCCATTATTAACCTTTCATGCAGTTACTCTGTTCGCAGCCCTCTTACTTTTAATATGGTCAATAGTCCATGTTCGGTCACTGAAATATATAGTGCTGTGCATCCTGGGCCTCCTGATTCATGAATAGCATACAAGAGATGCATAAAAAGTAGAGACGCGGACAAAAAACTGCATGGAATGCACATTTATGTTGTATCCATGGTCTTATCAAAAATTGTCTTGAATGAAGAGATGCTAAATCCTATGGTTTATTGCTCATTGCCTAGGTTACCGTCCACTGCTGCACTTTATCAGTGGTGGCCGATCTCCCAAGCGAAGCATGCAGCGCTTAGAATCTAAACAGCTTGTAAGTGCTGATGTGAAGGTGGATCTATCGCCAGCTTGCAGCACTGCCATAGCACTTGTCAAACTGTCATTCATCAGGGGAACTTACCCAACCCCCATTATGAACTATGAGAAAAACCTTCATAGGCAGAATCATAACTGGGTTTCCCACTGCGTTGTCCTAAGTTTGCATCTAAACACCCCGACCTCAATTAGTTTGTGCCCCCTTATCTCTGGCAGCCCCCTGACTCCATACATTGCCCATCACAGCCTTTCCAACTTCACCCCAGGAAAATGGCGGTGGTCTTATTCCCAAAATCATCTCTGGTGTCAATGCAGTCGGTTTTTCGCACTTTTACATGCGGGTTACAGATGAAATCCTCCTGAAGAGACACATACCCTTACATTGATTCTTCAATTATCAGTCATTATGTGAGGCACGATATAATATATAGAGTGCTATATGGGGCACTTTGTGGGGCCCCTTATACTGTATGGAGCAGTATGTGGAGCCATTATACTATAATGAGGACTATGTGGGGTCATTATACTGTATTGAGGACTATGTGAGGCGCAATATAATGTATAGAGCACTATATGGGGCCCCTTATACTGTATGGAGCACTATGTGGGGCCCCTTATACTATATGGAGCACTAGGTGGAACCAGTATACTATATGGAGGACTATGTTTGGTCATTATACTGTATGGAGCACTATGTGGGGCCCCTTATACTGAATGGAGCACTATGTGGAGCCATTATACTATATGGAGGACTATGTTTGGTCATTATACTGTATGGAACACTATAATGGAGCATTATACTGTATGGAGCACTAGGGACCCATTATACTGTATGGAGCACTATGTAGGGCCCATTATGATGTATGGAGCAATATATGGGGCTTATTATACTGTATGCAGCACTATGTAGGGACCATTATACTGTATGGAGCACTATTTGGGGCCATTATAATGTATTGAGCACTATATGGGACCCATTATACTGTATGGAGCACTATGTGGGGACATTGTACTGTATGGAAAGCAATGCAGGGCTCCATTATACTGTATGGACAACTATGTGGGGCCATTATACTTTATGGAGCACTAGGTGGGGCCATTATACTGTATGGAGCACTATGCAGGGGCATTATAATAATAATAATAATTTTATTTATATAGCACCAACATATTCCGCAGCGCTTTACAAATTATAGAGGGGACTTGTACAGACAATAGACATTACAGCATAAGAGAAATACAGTTCAAAACAGATACCAGGAGGAATGAGGGCCCTGCTGCTCGCAAGCTACAATCTATAGGAAAAGGGGAGACACGAGAGGTGGATGATAACAATTGCTTTAGTTATTCGGACCGGCCATAGTGTAAGGCTCGGGTGTTCATGTAAAGCTGCATGAACCAGTTAACAGCCTAAGTATGTAGCAGTACAGACACAGAGGGCTATTAACTGCATAAAGTGAATGAGAACATGATGCGAGGAACCTGGTTATGTTTTTTTTTTTTTATAAATAGGCCACACAGGGATCGTTAGGTTAATGCATTGAGGCGGTAGGCCAGTCTGAACAAATGAGTTTTTAGGGCACGCTTAAAACTGTGGGGATTGGGGATTAATCGTATTAACCTAGGTAGTGCATTCCAAAGAATCGGCGCAGCACGTGTAAAGTCTTGGAGACGGGAGTGGGAGGTTCTGATTATTGAGGATGCTAACCTGAGGTCATTAGCGGAGCGGAGGGCACGGGTAGGGTGGTAGACTGATACCAGGGAGGAGATGTAGGGTGGTGCTGAGCCATGGAGTGCTTTGTGGATGAGGGTAGTAGTTTTGTACTGGATTCTGGAGTGGATGGGTAGCCAGTGTAATGACTGGCACAAGGTAGAGGCATTGGTGTAACGGTTGGTGAGGAATATGATCCTGGCAGCAGCATTCAGGACAGATTGCAGAGGGGAAAGTTTGGTAAGAGGGAGGCCGATTAGTAGAGAGTTACAATAGTCCAGACGAGAATGAATAAGTGAGACAGTCAGAGTTTTTGCAGAGTCGAAAGTAAGAAAAGGGCGAATTCTAGAAATGTTTTTGAGATGCAGATAAGAGCGAGCCAGTGATCTTATACTGTATTGAGCACTATGTGAGACCCATTATACTGCATGGAACACTGTGGGGACATTGTACTGTATGGAAAGCAATGCAGGGCTCCATTATACTGAATGGAGGACTATGTGGGGCCTTTATACTGTATAGAGCACTATTTGGGGCCATTATACTGTATGGAGGACTATGTGGGACCATTGTACTGTATGGACAACTATGTGGGGACATTATACTGTATGGAGGACTATATGGGGGCCATTATACTGTATGGACAACTATGTGGGGCCATTATACTGTATGGAGGACTATGTGGGGGCCATTATATTGTATGGAGGACTATGTGGGGGCCATTATACTGTATGGACAACTATGTGGGGACATTATACTGTATGGAGGACTATGTGGGGACCATTATACTGTATGGACAACTATGTGAGGCCATTATACTGTATGGAGGACTATGTGGGGGCCATTATACTGTATGGACAACTATGTGGGGCCATTATACTGTATGGAGGACTATGTGGGGGCCATTATACTGTATGGAGCACTATTTGGGGCCTTTATACTGTATGGACAACTATGTGGGGTCATTATACTGTATGAAGGACTATGTGTGACCATTGTACTGTATGGACAACTATGTAGGGCCATTATATTGTATGGAGGACTATGTGGGGGTCATTATACTGTATGGAGCACTATTTGGGGCTATTATACTGTATGGAGCACTACAGCAACCAAATGCAGTAAATTGATTAAATGTGAGTCTATATATTATAGAAATCCTACAAAGAATTACTCCCATACAAAATAGACAAAATAGATTTTTATTTCAACAAGAATTTATAAGAGCAAAATTAAAAAAGGGGAGATATTATGCAGAATAAAAACATCTGGATATGGCATATAATTTATGCAGTTTATGAAATGCTTAACAGCTGGATTGATCCATGTGAGATTAGGCATATGTGGGCATATATTACCACCAGCACCATACATCACACGGTAGTACAGCAGAATAATATCAATATATAGCATATAGTATAACACTAGCACCTAGTGGTTATCGGAGGTATATGTGTCACTGGGAATGCATGCATATGAAAATGTGTATGGAGGACATCTTTTAGGAAAACACTTCCATAGAAGTCAAACTACAGGGCACATATAGGATTATATATAGCAAGTGCAAATAGGTACAGAAACTTTATATATAAGGTGCGAGTGTATGTATAACATTATACTCAATTATATAGAAAACCCTTTACATGGTTCAACCCTGAGTATTAAGGGAAACCTTTTTGTAAATTAGTCAATATGTTTGGAAAAGTGCAGTGCTCAGAAATATAAAGTGCAAATGCAAGAAAAGGTGCAAATGAATGTAAGTAAACATTTAATACATCTCCAATAAGCACCCCCTCCCCCCCCCCCAACACAAGGAGCACAAGTATGTACAAGCATTTCACAGGGCAAATGGAGTAAGAGTTAGTTACCAGCCTGGACCCTCTAACACACGTTTTGCGGCTACCTACTTCAAAAAGGGTGTTGTTTAATATTGTACTTATAAGTTCTTGCTGAAATAAAGTTCTATTGTGTCTTATTTGTATGTATTTCTGTATGGAGCACTATATTGGGCTCGTTATAGTCTATGGAGCAATATATGAGGCCATTACTTTGTATGGAGCACTATGTGGGGCATATTATACTCTACAGAGGACTATGTGAAGCGTATTATACTGTATGGAGTACTATGGGGCCCATTATACTGTATGGAGCACTATGTGGGACATAATATACTCTACAGAGGACTATGTGGAGTGTATTATATTGTATTGTGCACTATCTGGGGCCTATTATACTGTATGGAGCACTACGTGGGAGCCATTATACTGTATGGAGCACTGTGGGGCCTATTATACTGTATGGAGCACTACGTAGGAGCCATTATACTGTATGGAGCACTATGTGGGGCCATTATACTGTATGGAGCACTACGTGGGGCCATTATACTGTATGGAGCACTATGTGGGGCCATTATACTGTATGGTGCACAATGTGGGGCCATTATACTGTATGGAGCACTATGTGGGGCCATTATACTGTATGGAGCACTATGTGGAGCCCATTTTACTGTATGGTGCACTATGTGGGAGCCATTATACTGTATGAAGTACTATGTGGGGACCATTATACTGTATGGAGCACTGTGTGAGGACCATTATACTGTATGGAACATTATGTGGGGCCCATTATACTGTATGAAGAACTATGTGGGAGCCATTATACTGTATGGAGCACTATGTGGGAGCCATAATACTGTATGGAGCACTATGTGGAGCCATTATACTATATGGTACGCTATGTGGGTACATTATACTGCATGGAGCACTATGTGGGGCCATTATACTGTATGGAGCGTTATGTGAGGCACAATATACTGTATGGAGCACTATATGGGGCCCATTATACTGTATGGAACAATATATGGGGCACTATGTGGGGATATTATACTGTATGAAGAACTATGTGGGGACCATTATACTGTATGGAGCACTGTGAGGGGCCATTATGCTGTATGAAGCACCATGTGGGCCCATTATACTGTATTGAGCATTATGTGGGACCCATTATAGTGACTGCACCAGCAGAATAGTGAGTGCAGCTCTAGGGTATAATACAGGAGGTAACTCAGGATCAGTAATGTAATGTATGTACACAGTGACTGCACCAGCAGAATAGTGAGTGCAGCTCTGGGGTATAATACAGGAGGTAACTCAGGATCAGGAATGAAATGTATGTACACAGTGACTGCACCAGCAGAATAGTGAGTGCAGCTCTGGGGTATAATACAGAATGTAACTCAGGATCAGTAATGTAATGTATGTACACAGTGACTGCACCAGCAGAATAGTCAGTGCAGCTCTGGGGTATAATACAGGATGTAACTCAGGATCAGTAATGTAATGTTTGTACACAGTGACTGCACCAGCAGAATAGTGAGTGCAGCTCTGGAGTATAATACAGGATGTAACTCAGGATCAGTAATGTAATGTATGTACACAGTGACTGCACCAGCAGAATAGTGAGTGCAGCTCTGGGGTATAATACAGGAGGTAACTCAGGATCAGTAATGTAATGTATGTACACAGTGACTGCACCAGCAGAATAGTGAGTGCAGCTCTGGGGTATAATACAGGAGGTAACTCAGGACCAGTAATGTAATGTTTGTACACAGTGACTGCACCAGCAGAATAGTGAGTGCAGCTCTGGAGTATAATACAGGATGTAATTCAGGATCAGTAATGTAATGTATGTACACAGTGACTGCACCAGCAGAATAGTGAGTGCAGCTCTGGGGTACAATACAGGATGTAACTCAGGATCAGTAATGTAATGTATGTCCACAGTGACTGCACCAGCAGAATAGTGAGTGCAGCTCTGGGGTATAATACAGGATGTAACTCAGGATCAGTAATGTAATGTATGTACACAGTGACTGCAACAGCAGAATAGTGAATGCAGCTCTGGAGTATAATACAGGATGTAACTCAGGATCAGTAATGTATCTACACAGTGACTGCACCAACAGGATAGTGAGTGCAGGTCTGGGGTATAATAAATTTGTGCACGATGAGGGCACCGGATGCAGTTTTTCAACGCATCCGCTGCCCATTCTGAAGTCCGGGGAGGAGGGGGTGGGGTTTCGGCCACCGGATCCGTTTTTTTCAAAACTCGCCGGATTGTGCCTGACGGCAAAAACCTGATGCGTGAAAGCAGCCAGATATATGGATAGATACATCTATGTATCTATAGATATATCTATCTATAAATATATCTATAGATAGATATATCCATAGATATATAATAGAAAGGCCGATGTTTCTAAGGCTACTTTCACACTTGCGTTTTTATCAATCCGTCGCAATCCGTCATTTTGGGAAAAAAACGGATCCTGCAAATGTGCCCGCAGGATGCGTTTTTTACCCATAGTCTTGTATTAGCGACGGATCGCGACGGATGGCCACACGTCACGTCCGTCGTGCAACGGATCCATTGTGTTTTGGTGGATCCGCCCCATCCTCCCCAGACTTCAGAATGGGCAGCGGATGCGTTGTAGTATCTTTTTTTTTTTTTACATTCAACACATTAGCCGGATGATGGGACTACTACTGTCCGATCATTGGCTAAGGCTACTTTCACACTAGCGTCGGAATCTCCCCGTCGCAATGCGTCGGGCCGAGATTCCAACGCTAGCGTTTGATGCCCCGCACAACGGGTGCAGCGGATGCATTTCTCCGGCGCATCCGCTGCCCCATTGTGAGGTGCGGGGAGGTGGGGGCGGAGTTCCGGCCGCGCATGCGCGGTCGGAAAAAGCGGTCCGTTGCAACGTGTGGCAATGCGTCGCTAATGTTAATCTATGGGGCAAAAATGCATCCTGCAAACAACTTTGCAGGATGCGTTTTTTACCATAAACGACTCATTGCGACCTATTGCAAAAAACGCTAGTGTGAAAGTAGCCTAATGTGTCAATCACTGTCACTGTAGCAGGCATCGTCCGATGGGACTTGTAGTCCCATAACACGATGCCTGCACACACGCACAGAGCCCCGTCAGCCCACACAGAGCCCCGTCAGCCCGCACAGAGCCCCAACAGCCCGCACAGAGCCCCAACAGCCCGCACAGAGCCCCGGCAGCCCGCACAGAGCCCCGGCAGCCCCCACAGAGCCCCGGCAGCCCGCACAGAGCCCCGGCAGCCCGCACAGAGCCCCGTCAGTCCGCACAGAGCCCCGGCAGGCCCGCACAGAGCCCCGGCAGCCCGCACAGAGCCCCGGCAGCCCGCACAGAGACCTGGCAGCCTGCACAGAGCCCCGGCAGCCCGAAAAGAGCCCCGGCAGGCCGGCACAGACCCCCGGCAGGCATGCGCAGAGCCCTGGCAGGCCTGCATAGACCCCCAAGCAGGCACGCACAGATGTTGTGAATTCTGCTTTTGGGCTCCCTCCGGTGGTTGTAGGTGGTAATGCAGTTGTCTCTGGGCTGCAGTCCTGGACAGGTGTATCTGCTGATTGCAGTTCTGACTGGGGTATTTAGGTTTGCAGGACTCATTAGTCCTTGCCAGTTGTCAATGTTTCTTGGGAAGTGTTGGATCTCTGTCTGGCTTCTCCTGCTTAGCTGCCAATTCAGCAAAGATAAGTGTCTGTTTCTTTTTCTATGGCACACAAGCTGTGTGCTTGTTTTTTTATTGTATTCCTGCTCTGAGTGTAGGAGTCTCTGGAATTGCAGATATACGTTCCACGTCTTTAGTTAGATGGAGGAATTTTTTGTATAATCTGCTGTGGATATTTTTGGAAGGGTTTTAATACTGACCGCATAGAACTCTGTCCTATCCTTTCCTATTTTAGCTAGAGTGGCCTCTTGTGCTAAATCCTGTTTCCTGCCTGCGTGTGTCTTTTCCTCTACTACTCACAGCCAATATTTGTGGGGGGCTGCCTATCCTTTGGTGTTCTGCTCTGAGGCAAGGTAGAATTCCTATTTCCATCTATAGGGGTATTTAGTCCTCCGGCTGTGACGAGGTGTCTAGGACTTGTTAGGTACACCCCACGGCTACTTCTAGTTGCGGTGTTAAGATCAGGATTTGCGGTCAGTATAGTTACCACCTACTCTAGTGAAAGTTTTCATGCTGCTCCAAGGTCACCGGATCATAACACACAGGGCCCCGGCAGCCCCGCACAGACCCCCAGCAGGCCCGCACAGACCCCCAGCAGGCACGCAGACCCCCTCACGGTCACGCACAGACCCCGTACACACACACACGCAGTCTCCACCCACGCACCGCCCACACTCCATTATAGTGCATCATTACCGATTCCGGTATCCGATATCGCAAAAGTATCGGAACTCGGTATCGGAATTCCGATACAGCTAATATCGGCCAATACCCGATATTTGCAGTATCGAAATGCTCAACACCAATTGTGGCCAATTCCCCATACTCACCCAGAACCGTTTCTCTGCATTCCTTGTAAATATTGCATTAAGTTTGGAGCCCCATAGTGGCAGACTGAGGACTTGCAACACTTGTCACAATGTATAAGATAGCAACAACTGCGCACGGTCAGCAGCGCTGAATATTCATTGCTACATTGAGATGAACCCTGCACTAGACAAGTGTCAGGGGAAACGCTCCCAAGAAGCTGACAGCCGAGCTCCGCACTTCTGACTTCAATCTCATCTATGGGGCGCTGACAGTGAAGGCTGAATCCTCCTGTGGACAGAATGGAAAGTGACAGTCAGACAGCTGCCATATTAACCCTCTCAAACGCAAAACCGGGACAAGATCTGCTGTAACTTGAAGGTCAAAGTGGATTGTGACTGTAAGGGAGGGAACCCATTCACCCCATTGGAGAATTTCATTTATTCCATCATCTGTAGTCACATCCCAATTAGAAGTGGCAAAGTGTTATCGAATAGTAAAGTGATACTTAAAGAAAGATTATAAATATGGTTCCTTTTTTCCTTCTCCTTGTTCTTGATTTTCTCTGTCTGGGCCAGAGAATTGCCCTGCAAAGACAGTCTCATATCTCCAAGGATTGCATCCAATTCATTCCTAGTTCTTTACTGCAGACACAGCCTTAGTAATGTCAGCGTTACCTCCTCAGTTATGGCTACAGGAAAATGGATGGTAAGCATCGGACACTGCTGTGCTGTCACACACTATCTGTAAGGTTTATTCAGTGTTTTATGGCTTTTTCTCCCAATCCTCTCACAATCCAGTTTCACTCTTACATTCCTGCTGCATTCCCTACCTCAGCTTTTATACAGGCTATGGTTTAATAAGTAATGTGATAGCTGAAAGACATTACAGGGAAGCCCTTCAGCATTGACCAAAGTCATGTCAGCCTTCTTTGGCTTTTAGAATCTTCTGAATTATATAAAAGAGTAACAGGCATTTTGGGCAATTGACACAAATTAATTTGTTCATCTCTCGTCCCATCATTCGTGTCATGATCCAGGCCAGAGTTTGTTTCATGTTTTTCTCTCCCCGGTCTGGTCACAAGGGGCTTAACCTTCTTTGCCTCATTTTGGGTTCTGTGTGGCTATTTCAGCCTGCTGTGCCTGCAAACCCATGTCAGTGATAGTTCTTGCTCCCAGGCTGGAGCAGCTGACCCCTTGATACTGTGTTTTGCCTTCTGCCCTTTTACTCTGTTCCTGTGACTTCCCTTTCCTGCCACCCCGCTTGTCTTAGTGTTCGCTCCCTATACTTGGACCTCTTGGTATGTGGCCCGGCTTGTCTTCTGACGTGTTTTACTGTCTCTCATGTTTTACTGTCTCTTCGTTATCTCTGCCCCCGTCTGGCTCTGACTTCTGACTTGTATTTGACCATGTGTATTGCTGTGACTTCGGGTACTTCCTGTCTTGACAGTTTCTGACTCGGCTCGTCTGATCACTCTTTCGCTACTTGGTGGCGCTTGTGCTGCTGCTCAGTGGTGTTACGCTGGGTGTGCAACTTCTCTTCCCTCACCAGCATCCTCTAGTGGAGGTTGTGCTGTACTGCACTGCAGCAGCATTACAATTCGGTTTAGTCCATCTATGTGAGATACCACCATGTCAAACAATGTGTATGGAGCAATACCTGTCAAACAATGTGTAGTTTAGGTAATTCCTGGGAAATGGTTGCGCTCTCAGCCCTCCTATTAATACTCATTACCAAGACAGACGGACACTAGAAAGGTTTTTTTTTTGTCTTTTTGAGGAGGGGACCTGCCAATTGGGACAATAATTAATAGGAGTTTCCTTTTTTAGTACTTCTGGATAATTAATTGGGGCGAGTCATCTATATATCGCTGGGCACAGACACAAATATTCAGAAACAATTGCAGCAAATTTGCTCTTGTCCAGATTAAAAGGGCTGAAATTTAAGCAAAATGTTACAAATTCAGATGCGTTAACTCGTACGTTTCTGTAAACACTTCCCATCATGGACACATGTGGATGACTTTGGGCTGCTCTTGTGAGTGTTTGCAAGTGGCACTACAAATGTCAGCATGCTTGTTTTGTCGAGGGTTAATATAATGGTCACATGCGCATGGTTTTGTTGAACTGTTCTGGAGCTAAAGGTCGAACCCTATTGTAAAGGATTTAATTATAAGATGCAGAAGTTGCAAATTTTGCATTGAGACCCAGAAGCCCAATACCTTGAGAATGACGCCATGTTAAAGGAGGTATCGAGTATTTGAAACATAAGCAAAAACAGAGCCCCCCTCCCCCCCCCGTCTAGAGGTTTTGTGTTGCCGTTTTGCACCATCCCCTTCAATGGAGCTGCAATACCACACAAAGCCTGGAGTCATTGGTGGCGCTGTTTTTGAAAAAAAAAAAAAAGCAAGCAACTACGGTATGTTTCTTTGATTCTGGGGTCCCACTTTAATGAGCTTCATGTGCAACTTTTTTGGGCCTTCTCCAAACTTATTAATCCAAATATTTACAATAATGGTCATTTTTGTCAACCTATAAATGGTGGAGTAAATTTTGTAAAATTCCCCACTTTTCAGAGCATTGATGGTCATGACCTTCCTTGATTATTACCCACATTTAAAATACATAAAAACCTTTCTCTCTCGGATGGGATAACATGCATCGATTGGCAGGAATCCTTCGCCTCTCCGGACCCCGGGGGGGGTGTGCATATGTAATGTGCAAACAATGGAAACGCTCGCACGCTGGCGATTATGTCAAGGACAAGCAGCAGATGCTACATACATAATGAAGGGGGTCTGTAACTCACACATTAAATGACCTGTGCCATTCAGGCGTCTTGGGACGTTGCTCCTAGAAGCGTTTTGCACCTTTTATTGATCACTCCTGCATCGCATTCGAGAGAGTAAGCATATTGAATCACGAACACCTCCATCCATATTGTTTCAGTGAACTTACAAGCACTGAATCACACAGGAGACGACATGCGGACATGAGAAATTCATGTTTTCAGGTTAATGCATGCAAGTCCACCTTACGTGGAGGGACAGTGCCACCTAGCAGCGAGCGGAGATATTGCACCCTACTAGAATCCTGGAGAGGGGGTCGTGCACAGATTGCAGAGGTGTCAGGAGGGCATTGAGCTGCAAAAGCTATGGAGTCCTATAGTCATGACAAAGGGGGATTGTACAACTTTTGCCATTGCTTGCATCCTGCATTAACCATAAAAACCATTTCCAATGCCCTATAAACAGGATACAATCTTGCATTGATTTCTATGGGCAAAAGGAAAAAAAGGTCATGTTTTGGGAAATGAGGGTCAATAGAACTTTTTCCTTCAACCCATAGAAATGAATGCAAAGTTGTATCATATTCACAGTTTAGGGCATTGGAAATGTTTTATAGGCTTCTGTATGTGCCAAAATTTTCAGATCCCTCGTATCATCATCACATTGGACTGCTTAGTGCATTTCTATGACTGATTCAAAAGTTTGGACACCACACCTGCGTTTCATTGAATCTCACACTCTAGTCACATCCAAAGTTGCATCCATAAAGCAGTTTTATATATATATATATATATATATATATATATATATATATATATATATATATATGTGTGTGTGTGTGTTACGTTACAGAGCAATAAAAATATTTAGGCATTTTTTAAAATGATGTGTTGTGGACTTACAGCTTACAAAATAATCATCATTACCTTGTTACATAATATATTCTGAAAATGTGCTGTGCATTGTCAGTTCCTATCACTTGCAGTACCACTTTTCACCACTGCAAATAACTGCCATAGACAACCATACAACAGCGCCAGCATCTATGCAGTGGATGCAAAAGTATAAATCTAAATGTTAGTGATCTACAAGATTCTTAGCTCCAGAGAAGTGACAAACTATTAAATATATACAAACATGACCCAAAATGGATACATTTGTGGTGCTCTCAGAATATGCGAGAGCTTAAACCTTAGTTTCTCTATGCATCATCTACTTCCAAATTTCAAGCTGATGGGTGCACAAAAAAAAAAAAATCACATCCCATAGGGGTCGATTGTTCAATATCCAAATTTTATAGATATATTGCAATTATTATAATGCACATAATTTTTCATCTAAAAACCACATTAAGGATGTCATCCAACAATCTGTATGAGAATTCTGCAATTAAACTGAAAACTCACAAAATTCTTGCAGATCTCGAATATTTCTTACCATAGTGCAAAGGATTTATCACCAAGTTATTAAGTGGTGCCAGTAATTCAGTGACTGCAGCGCCTCTAGTGGTGAAAGCAATGCAAAGCGTAAAAAGACAAAATTCATTTCTTGGAATTTCCTTGCAATAACAATTAGTAATTAATGTTAGTATCACGGAGTTGTGGCAGGAAAAAGAACTGAAGCTGCTAAATGCAGAAAGGCACTAGAGTGCTGTATTAAAGTCAACAGGTATGGAAATAAAAAAAGACACATTCTTATTTTCTTGCATTAAACAGAGGGATGTAAAGCGAGTGCTCACTGAGTACGATTAATAACGGCGCTCTCCTCCTTCCACATCACTTACAATATTTAAAAACACTCGGGGCACATGGCTAATCTATACCATGTACTCCACATGCAAATTATCACAGCGACTGCCTGCTCTAATGAACTACACGGGCGGTGAACATGTAAGTGGAAGTGAACAGTGTATAATAGGGATATTTCTATATAAAGTGGTGTCCTACAGAAGAAGCATTGATACTGATAGCATCTACTTATTCATAGAAAAGGTGCAAAGGTGATTTAAAAAAATGGCACCTATGCTCAGTGTCACCCCCTGGTGGTATAATATTCTGTCTCCCAAGTACAAAAATATAACTACTATAATACTGCTCCTATGTACAAGAATATAACTACTATAATACTGCTCCTATGTACAAGAATATAACTACTATAATACTGACTCCTATGTACAAGAATATAACTACTATAATACTGCTCCTATGTACAAGAATATAACTACTATAATACTGCTCCTATGTACAAGAATATAACTACTATAATACTGCTCCTATGTACAAGAATATAACTACTATAATACTGCTCCTATGTACAAGAATATAACTACTATAATACTGCTCCTATGTACAAGAATATAACTACTATAATACTGCTTCTATGTACAAGAATATAACTACTATAATACTGCTCCTATGTACAAGAATATAACTACTATAATACTGACTCCTATGTACAAGAATATAACTACTATAATACTGCCCCTATGTACAAGAATATAACTACTATAATACTGCCCCTATGTACAAGAATATAACTACTATAATACTGCCCCCTATGTACAAGAATATAACTACTATAATACTGCCCCCTATGTACAAGAATATAACTACTATAATACTGCCCCTATATACAAGAATATAACTACTATAATACTGCCCCTATATACAAGAATATAACTACTATAATACTGCCCCTATATACAAGAATATAACTACTATAATACTGCCCCCTATGTACAAGAATATAACTACTATAATACTGCCCCTATATGCAAGAATATAACTACTATGATACTGCCCCTATATACAAGAATACAACTACTATAATAATGCCCCTATATACAAGAATATAACTACTATAATACTGCTCCTATATACAAGAATATAACTACTATAATACTGCCCCTATGTACAATAATATAACTACTATAATACTGCTCCTATGTACAAGAATATAACTACTATAATACTGCTCCTATATACAAGAATATAACTACTATAATACTGCCCCTATATACAAGAATATAACTACTATAATACTGCTCCTATATACAAGAATATAACTACTATAATACTGCCCCTATGTACAAGAATATAACTACTATAATACTGCCCCCTATGTACAAGAATATAACTACTATAATACTGCTCCTATGTACAAGAATATAACTACTATAATACTGCCCCCTATGTACAAGAATATAACTACTATAATACTGCCCCCTATGTACAAGAATATAACTACTATAATACTGCCCCTATATACAAGAATATAACTACTATAATACTGCCCCTATATACAAGAATATAACTACTATAATACTGCCCCTATATACAAGAATATAACTACTATAATACTGCCCCCTATGTACAAGAATATAACTACTATAATACTGCCCCCTATGTACAATAATATAACTACTATAATACTGCCCCCTATGTACAAGAATATAACTACTATAATACTGCTCCTATGTACAAGAATATAACTACTATAATACTGCTCCTATGTACAAGAATATAACTACTATAATACTGCTCCTATGTACAAGAATATAACTACTATAATACTGCTCCTATATACAAGAATATAACTACTATAATACTGCTCCTATGTACAAGAATATAACTACTATAATACTGCCCCTGTGTACAAGAATATAACTACTATAATACTGCTCCTATATACAAGAATATAACTACTATAATACTGCTCCTATGTACTAGAATATAACTACTATAATACTGCCCCTATGTACAAGAATATAACTACTATAATACTGCCCCTATGTACTAGAATATAACTACTATAATACTGCCCCTATGTACAAGAATATAACTACTATAATACTGTTCTTATCTACAAGAATATAACTACTATAATACTGCCCCTATGTACTAGAATATAACTACTATAATACTGCCTCTATGTACAAGAATATAACTACTATAATACTGCCCGTGTGTACAAGAATATAACTACTATAATACTGTTCTTATCTACAAGAATATAACTACTATAATACTGCCCCTATGTACAGGAATATAACTACTATAATACTGCTCCTATGTACTAGAATATAACTACTATAATACTGCCCCTATGTACAAGAATATAACTACTATAATACTGCCCCTATGTACTAGAATATAACTACTATAATACTGCCCCTATGTACAGCAATATAACTACTATAATACTGCTCCTATGTACAAGAATATAACTACTATAATACTGCTCCTATGTACAAGAATATAACTACTATAATACTGCCCCTATGTACAAGAATATAACTACTATAATACTGCCCGTGTGTACAAGAATATAACTACTATAATACTGTTCTTATCTACAGGAATATAACTACTATAATACTGCTCCCATGTACAAGAATATAACTACTATATTACTGCCCCTATGTACAAGAATATAACCGCTATCATACTGCCCCTATGTACAAAAATATAACTACTATAATACTGCCCCCTATGTACAAGAATATAACTACTATAATACTGCCCCTATGTACAAGAATATAACTACTATAATACTGCTCCTATGAACAAGAATATAACTACTATAATACTGCTCCTATGTACAAGAATATAACTACTATAATACTGCTCCTATGTACAAGAATATAACTACTATAATACTGCCCCTATGTACAAGAATATAACTACTATAATACTGCTCCTATGTACAAGAATATAACTACTATAATACTGCTCCTATGTCCAAGAATATAACTACTATAATACTGCTCCTATGTACAAGAATATAACTACTATAATACTGCTCCTATGTACAAGAATATAACTACTATAATACTGCTCCTATGTACAAGAATATAACTACTATAATACTGCCCCTATGTACAAAAATATAACTACTATAATACTGCCCCCTATGTACAAGAATATAACTGCTATAATACTGCCCCTATGTACAAGAATATAACTACTATAATACTGCTCCTATGAACAAGAATATAACTACTATAATACTGCTCCTATGTACAAGAATATAACTACTATAATACTGCTCCTATGTACAAGAATATAACTACTATAATACTGCCCCTATGTACAAGAATATAACTACTATAATACTGCTCCTATGTACAAGAATATAACTACTATAATACTGCTCCTATGTCCAAGAATATAACTACTATAATACTGCTCCTATGTACAAGAATATAACTACTATAATACTGCTCCTATGTACAAGAATATAACTACTATAATACTGCTCCTATGTACAAGAATATAACTACTATAATACTGTCCCCTATGTACAAGAATATAACTACTATAATACTGCCCCTGTATAATAAGATGTGCAGCATCTAAAACAACAGATCCTGGAAGCCTGTGCTCGCATTTCTTCTGCGGTGTTGTTTTTAGTGTGTCAAGAGTGGGGGAAGAGGGTTGCATTGACAATCCACATATTAGGCAGCACTTTGAAAACATTTTATAAGTGGTCATAAAGTTTTAAATAACTCATGAAAGAATAACGTTACGTTACAACCAAGCACACCTTTGTTTTTCTTGTGAAATTCTCAATAAGTTTGATGTGTCACATGACCCTCTTCCCATTGAAAAAAATAAAGTTGGATCCAAAATGGCTGATTTCAAAATGGCCGCCATGGTCACCACCCATCTTGAAAAGTTTTCCCACCTCCCATATACTAATGTGCCACAAACACGAAGTTGATATCACCAACCATTCCCATTTTGTTTAGGTGTATCCATATACATGGCCCTCCCTGTATGTGTATATGTATGTATGTATGTATGTATGTATCGTATATACTCGAGTATAAGCCGAGATTTTCAGCCCAAATTTTTGGGCTGAAAGTTCCCCTCTCGGCTTATACTCGAGACACGGTAGCGGTGGGGTCGGCGGGTGAGGGGGAGAGGGCGCTGAGGCATACTTACCTAGTCCCGGCGATCCTGACGCTCCCCCTGCCGTCCCACGGTCTTCGGGTACCGCAGCTCTTCCTGTTCAGCGGTCACGTGGGACCGCTCATTAGAAAAATGATTATGGACTCCACTCCCATAGGGGTGCAGCCGCATATTCATTCCTCTGAGCGGTTCCAGTGACCGCTGACAGGAAGAGCTGCGGCACCCGAAGACAGTGTGACAGGCAGGGGGAGCGTCAGGATCGCTGGGACTAGGTGAGTATTTTATATTCACCTGTCCGCGTTCCGCCCGCCGGGCACCACTCTGTCTTCGCGCCTCTCCACTCTGACTGTGCAGGTCAGAGGGCGCGATGACGCATATAGTGTGCGCGCCGCCTGATCAGTCAGTGCGGAGAGACGCCGGGACGAGACGCCGGGAGCTGCAAGCAGCGAGGTGAGTATGGCATTTTTTTTTTATTATTGCAACAGCAATGGCACAGCTTTATATGGCACAGCTATGGGGCAATACTGAACGGTGCAGAGCACTATATGGCACAGCTATGGGGCAATAATGAACGGTGCAGAGCACTATATGGCACAGCTATGGGGCAATAATGAACGGTGCAGAGCACTATATGGCACAGCTATGGGGCAATAATGAACGGTGCAGGGCACTATATGGCACAGCTATGGGGCAATAATGAACGGTGCAGAGCACTATATGGCACAGCTATGGGGCAATAATGAACGGTGCAGGGCACTACATGGCAGAGCTATGGGGAAATACGAATGGTGCAGAGCACTATATGGCACAGCTATGGGGAAATATGAACGGTGCAGAGCACTATATGGCACAGCTATGGGGAAATATGAACGGTGCAGAGCACTATATGGCACAGCTATGGGGCAATAATGAACGGTGCAGAGCACTATATGGCACAGCTATGGGGCAATAATGAACGGTGCAGGGCACTATATGGCACAGCTATGGGGCAATAATGAACGGTGCAGAGCACTATATGGCACAGCTATGGGGCAATAATGAACGGTGCAGGGCACTATATGGCACAGCTATGGGGCAATAATGAACGGTGCAGAGCACTATATGGCACAGCTATGGGGCAATAATGAACGGTGCAGAGCACTATATGGGGCAGAGCTATGGGGCAATAATGAACGGTGCAGAGCACTATATGGCACAGCTATGGGGCAATAATGAACGGTGCAGAGCACTATATGGCACAGCTATGGGGAAATATGAACGGTGCAGAGCACTATATGGCACAGCTATGGGGCAATAATGAACGGTGCAGGGCACTATATGGCACAGCTATGGGGCAATAATGAACGGTGCAGAGCACTATATGGCACAGCTATGGGGCAATAATGAACGGTGCAGAGCACTATATGGCACAGCTATGGGGCAATAATGAACGGTGCAGAGCACTATATGGCACAGCTATGGGGCAATAATGAACGGTGCAGAGCACTATATGGCACATCTATGGGGCAATAATGAACGGTGCAGAGCACTATATGGCACAGCTATGGGGCAATAATGAACGGTGCAGAGCACTATATGGCACAGCTATGGGGCAATAATGAACGGTGCAGAGCACTATATGGGGCACAGCTATGGGGCGATAATGAACGGTGCAGAGCACTATATGGCACAGCTATGGGGCAATAATGAACGGTGGAGAGCACTATATGGCACAGCTATGGGGCAAGAATGAACGGTGCAGAGCACTATATGGCACATCTATGGGGCCATAATGAACGGTATGGAGCATCTATTTTATTTTTGAAATTCACCGGTAGCTGCTGCATTTTCCACCCTAGGCTTATACTCGAGTCTATAAGTTTTCCCAGTTTTTTGTGGCAAAATTAGGGGGGGTCAGCTTATACTCGAGTATATACGGTATATGTATGTATGTATGTATGTATGTATGTATGTACATAAACCACACGAGGGTTGCCTTAGCAGTATGCTTTGGGTAATTGTGTCATTAGAAGGTGAATCTGTGTCCCAGTATTAAATCACTGACAAACTGAAACAGGTTTTGCTCAAAAATACCCCTGTATTTTGCAGCATCCATTTTCCCCTTGACCTGTACCATTTTCCCTGTCCCTGCTGCTGAAAACATCCCCACAGCATGATGCTGCCACCACCATGTTTCACTGTGGGGATGGTGTTCTTGGGGTGATGAGCTGTGTTAGTTTGGCATCAGACATAGCGTTTACCTTGGTGGCCAAAAAGTTCGACTTTGATCTCATCTGACCACAGCGTCTTTCTCCATACATTCGCGGAGTCTCCCACATGTCTTTTGGCAAACTCAAAATAAGCCTTCCAATTTTTGTGTGTAAGTAAAGTTGCGGCAGCCCCCAGGTGAAGGGCAATGGGGTACTCGGTGCCGGGTCCTTCAGTTCCCTTCAGCTGCGGGGATGTCACGGTGGCCCGACCCGGTCCGTGGCCCTGCTAAGGGGCGCCCAATTAAAAGGTGATGTAAGTTTGTCAAGTGTTTGTGACGCCACCTGTGGTATTCGGTCAGGGTGACCGACGCTGCTTAGGGGTCCGCTGGGGTGATGTTATGGCAGCTAAATGGTATACCTTCCCACAGGTGAAGTATATCCCCAGGGCTTCCCAGAAGTGTAGATGGTGATGGTGGATGGTGCAAGGCGCGGTGAATAATGAGTGCAGTCTCTTTACCTTTACTGAAGGCTTCAGCATCCACATTCCAGAGTGCTGGATGACAGGGCAGGCAGAGTCCGGCCGGTCTGATGGCAATTCCAGAGCCCCTTATCCAGGTGGAAATCTTCTCTCGGTCCCCCAGATGGATAGGACCAACCCGTATGATGGTGGTGGCCTGAGGCTATTTTATAGGGACCCTAGCGTCGCCCCTCCTCCACGTTGTCACCTTGCCTGCTTAGGTTCTTAGGTCGGGCAGCCAACTTGAAGATAACTGTCCTGCCGGTCTCTGAAGTAAAGCGTAGAGTCTATTACTCCCTCGGTGTTCTGGCTACCGGATCTGCGCTCAGTGGGAGGCAGCCTGCTTCTAGCTTGTCTCCCACTGGTGTTACACTCCTGTTGCTACAACTTCTGTGCTCACTCACTACGACACACTTCCTTTCTTGTCCTTTCCTTGGAAGCTGCCGCAATCAGGTGCAGGCGCAGCTCCGTGTCCTTCTTTCCTTCCTGGGCCGAGCCCAGTCTGCTCCTCTCCTCCTCCTGGCTCCAACTCTAACTGAACTGAACTCACTTCCTAACCAAACCCCCAGTTTTACTCAAGTGTGAGGAGTGGCCTAATAGATAGAACCCTTAGCTCCCCCTGGTGGCTGGCGTGTGAAATGTGTGTGTGGCTGTGATACCTGGCAGGGTTTAACTCCTTTGGTGCCATCAGACGTAACATCACTCCCCCTGGTGGGAGAGCAACATCACTGCAATGACCAGGACTCTGGGGTGCTGCAAAGGCTTTTCTCTGGCCATTATACCATAAAGGCCACCTCTTTGGCGTGTACAGCTTATTGTTGTCATATGCACAGATTCTCCAGTCACATCTTGGGAACTTTGCAACACCTTCAGAAATACTTTTCGTCTCTGTGTGGCCTATCTGTTAATGCTCTCCTTGCCTGCGCTAATAGTTTTGGTGGGCGCCTTCTTTTGGCAGATTTGTTGTGTTACCATGTTCTTTCCATTTGATGATAATTTATTTGATGGTGCTCCAAGGGATCATCAGAGATTGGGATGCTGACTTGTACTTCTCCACAACTTTATCCCTGACTTGTTTGCAGATCTCCTTGGTCTTCATGGTGCTGTTGGAGGTCTCCTTGGTCTTCATGTTGTTGTTTGGAGATTTCCTTGGTCTTCATGGTGCTGTTTGGAGATCTCCTTGGTCTCCATGGTGCTGTTTGGAGGTCTCCTTGGTCATCATGGTGCTGTTTGGAGGTCTCCTTTGTCTTCATCGTGGTGTTTGGAGATCTGCTTAGTCTTCATGGTATTATTTGGAGATCTCATTGGTTTTCATGGTGTTGTTTGGAGATCTCCTTGGTCTTCATTGTGGTGTTTGCAGATCTCCTTCGTCTTCATGGTGTTGGTTGGAGATCTCCTTGGTCTTCATGGTGGTGTTTGGTTAGTGGTGCCTCTTGTTAATGGTGTTGCAGCCTCTGTGGCCTTTCAGAGAAGGTAAAGTGTATATACTGACTGACATGTGACACTTAGATTGCACACAGGGGGACGTCCTGTCACTAAGTATGGGACTTATGAAGGGAATTGCTTGCACCAGAAATGTTTAGGGGCTTCAAAGCAAAAGGGGTGAATACACATGCGCATGACATTTTTTAGTTATTTGATCCCATAAATTAACTTTCTGTTTATATTTTTATGACTTCACTTCACCATCTTAGACTATTTAGTGCTGATGGATCACGCACAAATCGGATCACACAAATATTTAAACACAGATTGTAAGGTAACAAAACAAGTAAAAAGCCAAGGGGTGAACACTTTTGCAAGCTACTTGGTTATTTATTCACTAAGTTAAATTGGTTATTTATTGTTTAATAAACACTTTTGTTTCATATTATACAATGAAGTTGGAGCGCCCCCAGACACAGGGCCACGCGTTTCGGTACCGGGCCTCTCTGGTTCGGTTCTGCGGCTGTCACGGTGGCTAGACCCGGTCCGCGACCCTGCTAAGGGGCGTCCAATGAAAGTAGTATTGCAGTCTGTCAGGGGTTCGTGACGCCACCTGTGGTGTTCGGTCAGGGTGACCGACGCTGTTATGGGGTCCACTGGGGTGATGGAATAGCAGCTGGACGGTATAACTTCCCACAGGTGAAGTATGTCCCCAGGGCTTCACAGTAAGGTGGATGGTGTGAGGAACAGTCAATAACGAGGACACAAGGTTGCAGTCTCTTTACTGAAGGCTTCAAGATCCTCTATCCAGAGTACGTTTAACAGGGCTATCAGAGACCGGCCGGTCCGATGGGCACATCCAGAGTTTCCTTCACAGATGGAAATCGTTGCCTACCACTAGCGCCTCTGTGTTGTAGTCCTAACCTGCTGAGCATTCGGAATAGTCCTCACAACTGCTGCTCTCGTTCGTTCGTTCTTTACAGCTCTCTCTCGTTCTTTGGTTCCAGATGTTGCTAGTTTCTAACGTCCCCCAGATATGTTATGGCTAGGACGCACCCGTTTGACGGGAAGGCTTGGAGGTCTTCCGGGACCCTAGAGACGCCCCTCTCCCAATGTTGCCCCCTATGTCTTCGTAGGTGTAGAAGGTAGATAGCCAACCTATGACTGACTGTCCAGCGGAGATTGAAGTAAGGCCTGAAGTCAGTTACTCCTACGGTGTTCCGGCCACCGACTACGCGCCTCAGTAAGATGTTGCCTTTCCCTCTCTCGGCACGACTCCTACTGGCTCTCCTTTGTGCTTGATCTCGTTTACACTGTTCCACAATATCCTTCCTTTCTTGTTTCTTTCTTAGGATGCCGCCGCAAGGTGTGCAGGCGCGGTTCCGTCACGTTCTGTTCTGTTCGCTAGGCACCTGCCAGGTTCCCACACCTGACAGGGACCCCCTGTGCCTTCTCCCTGCAACACCCCCTGCCACGGGATGTTGCCTGGTTCCAACCCAGTCAGCTTCTAACTAACTTCCTCTGTTGTGATTTCTGTGGCAGAGCTCCCTGCTGTGGTCACAAGTTGTACTTCGGCTGATTCTCTCTGGGAGCTTCCGTTTGTGGAGGAAAGTGGTACTGCGGCTTCTGAGTTTCCTCCCTCAGGTGATCTTGTGAGCTCGTTAGGTGCTTCTCTACTTAACTCCACCTAATGCTTTGATCCATGCTTCCTGTCAATGTTCCAGTGTTGGACTTGTTTTTCCCTGGATCATTCCTGTGGCCTGCTGCTCTGCATAGCTAAGTGCTTCTTTGCTATTTGTTTGCTATTTTTTCTGTCCAGCTTGTCTATTTGTTTTGCTGGAAGCTCTGGGACGCAAAGGGTGTACCTCCGTGCCGTTAGTTCGGTACGGAGGGTCTTTTTGCCCCTTTGCGTGGTTTTCTTTAGGGTTTTGTGTAGACCGCAAAGTTATCTTTCCTATCCTCGCTCTGTTTAGAAAGTCGGGCCTCACTTTGCTGAATCTATTTCATCCCTGCGTTTGTCTTTTCATCTTACTCACAGTCATTATATGTGGGGGGCTGCCTTTTCCTTTGGGGTATTTCTCTGAGGCAAGGTAGGCTTATTTTCTATCTTCAGGCTAGTTAGTTTCTCAGGCTGTGCCGAGTTGCATAGGCAGAGTTAGGCGCAATCCACGGCTGCCTCTAGTGTTGTTTGGAGAGGATTAGGGATTGCGGTCTGCAAAGTTCCCACGTCTCAGAGCTCGTTCTATGATTTTGGGTGTTTGTCAGATCACTGTATGTGTTCTGACCGCTATGTCCATTGTGGTACTGAATTGCCTTTCATAACAGTTATCATAACATTCCTCCCCAGCCCCTAGTTTTACCAGTGTGAGGAGTGGCCCAATAAATAAAGCCTTTTCTCCCCCTAGTGGCCAGAGTGTGAAGTGTAATGTGTTCTGGTGATGCCTGGTCAGGAGAACTCCTTAGTGCCATCAGACGTACCGCTGCTCCCCTTAGCGGCAGAGTGCCATACTGCAACGACCAGGTCTCTGGGGCGCTGCACTATTACCCCATTTTGTAACAGAATTGGTGACCTTGTATTATTATTTCTGTATAACTTCATGGTGAGCTTCAAGAATTATTTTTCTCCGGTTGGGCCAAGTTAATCCAGTCTGGTGCTGAGCAGAGCTGAGTTTTACACTTTAGCGCTCATGAAGATATTATTTTGAGACTTGTTATATTTATTTATTTTAATACTGCATCAAACACACTCACTGTTATTTCGATGCCACCAGTATGTGTTGACACCCAAACCTTCAGGTAAGATGCAAGTTGCTGAGGTTGGGAATGAAACCTGCACCCCCCCAATGAAGAAACCAGGATGGGTCAACACTCCAAGAATATATCAGGCCGCTCTAATTGGCTTCCCGTGAAATTGGCTCCAGCTTGTGTTTGTGGATGATAAGAGAAATAAGACTGCACGCTCCATTGGAGCAAAGAGTGATGGAAATGAATACACGGTCTGTACAGCTCTGCTTCATACGTCAGCACTATGTTAATGATGGTTCATTATTTATACAGCGCAATGGAGGCACAAGCTTTCCTAACATGAACTCAATAGTCAATGCAATTCTTGAGTTCTCCCATTTAGAAAAAAAACGTTGATTTAGAAGAATGAATGGCCTTAAAGCAGAGGCGGATCTAGGTTTTCTGGCACCCAGGGTAGGAATTCAGTTTGGCATCCCCCGACCTATACACAGCTTAAGCAGTTTGACTATATATGCATTACACGTTGTTAGGATTGTGTGACCGTGACTTCTGAATCCTCGCAACGTGCACACTGCACAACGTCAGGATTATCCAGAGAAAACGGTCATGTGACCACAAGTATGCATTCTTCTAGCCACATTCCGACTAGACGCTCATACAAGTGAATTGCGGGATGCAGCGCATGACTAGTTGGCAAGTGACAGAATGTATGCAAATAGCATATTTGCCCTCATAAATGTACGCCCGATGTCGGAAAGGTGTTAAATAAAAATTGAGGAACTCTCAACTTGTCAGATGGCACAATACTTTAATAACATGGCCATGCAATTTTACAAGTTATGGATTGTTACACGTGTACAGGATCAGAACCAATAACAGTACAGGAATACATCACCAGATCAGCAGTACTGAAACACATCACTAAACCTTTATCAGTACAGAAATATAGCATCACAATCATTGTAGAAATTCATAACCAGAACCACTATCAGTACAGAAATACATCACCCGAACCACCACTTTCTGTTTAGAAAGGATCGTAAAAATCGGAGAGGAGGAGGGGTTTGTCTCTATATAAAGTCTTGTCTAAAGTCCACTTTAAGGGAGGATATTAGCGAAGGGAATGAGGATCTCGAGTCCATATGGGTTGAAATTCATGGAGGGAAAAATGGTAACAAAATTCTCATTGGGGTCTGTTACAAACCCCCAAATATAACAGAAAGCATGGAAAGTCTACTTCTAAAGCAGATAGATGAAGCTGCAACCCATAATGAGGTCCTGGTTATGGGGGACTTTAACTACCCGGATATTAACTGGGAAACAGAAACCTGTGAAACCCATAAAGGCAACAGGTTTCTGCTAATAACCAAGAAAAATTATCTTTCACAATTGGTGCAGAATCCAACCAGAGGAGCAGCACTTTTAGACCTAATACTATCTAATAGACCTGACAGAATAACAAATCTGCAGGTGGTTGGGCATTTAGGAAATAGCGACCACAATATTGTGCAGTTTCACCTGTCTTTCACTAGGGGGACTTGTCAGGGAGTCACAAAAACATTGAACTTTAGGAAGGCAAAGTTTGACCAGCTTAGAGATGCCCTTAATCTGGTAGACTGGGACAATATCCTCAGAAATGAGAATACAGATAATAAATGGGAAATGTTTAAGAACATCCTAAATAGGCAGTGTAAGCGGTTTATACCTTGTGGGAATAAAAGGACTAGAAATAGGAAAAACCCAATGTGGCTAAACAAAGAAGTAAGACAGGCAATTAACAGTAAAAAGAAAGCATTTGCACTACTAAAGCAGGATGGCACCATTGAAGCTCTAAAAAACTATAGGGAGAAAAATACTTTATCTAAAAAACTAATTAAAGCTGCCAAAAAGGAAACAGAGAAGCACATTGCTAAGGAGAGTAAAACTAATCCCAAACTGTTCTTCAACTATATCAATAGTAAAAGAATAAAAACTGAAAATGTAGGCCCCTTAAAAAATAGTGAGGAAAGAATGGTTGTAGATGACGAGGAAAAAGCTAACATATTAAACACCTTCTTCTCCACGGTATTCACGGTGGAAAATGAAATGCTAGGTGAAATCCCAAGAAACAATGAAAACCCTATATTAAGGGTCACCAATCTAACCCAAGAAGAGGTGCGAAACCGGCTAAATAAGATTAAAATAGATAAATCTCCGGGTCCGGATGGCATACACCCACGAGTACTAAGAGAACTAAGTAATGTAATAGATAAACCATTATTTCTTATTTTTAGTGACTCTATAGCGACAGGGTCTGTTCCGCAGGACTGGCGCATAGCAAATGTGGTGCCAATATTCAAAAAGGGCTCTAAAAGTGAACCTGGAAATTATAGGCCAGTAAGTCTAACCTCTATTGTTGGTAAAATATTTGAAGGGTTTCTGAGGGATGTTATTCTGGATTATCTCAATGAGAATAACTGTTTAACTCCATATCAGCATGGGTTTATGAGAAATCGCTCCTGTCAAACCAATCTAATCAGTTTTTATGAAGAGGTAAGCTATAGACTGGACCACGGTGAGTCATTGGACGTGGTATATCTCGATTTTTCCAAAGCGTTTGATACCGTGCCGCACAAGAGGTTGGTACACAAAATGAGAATGCTTGGTCTGGGGGAAAATGTGTGTAAATGGGTTAGTAACTGGCTTAGTGATAGAAAGCAGAGGGTGGTTATAAATGGTATAGTCTCTAACTGGGTCGCTGTGACCAGTGGGGTACCGCAGGGGTCAGTATTGGGACCTGTTCTCTTCAACATATTCATTAATGATCTGGTAGAAGGTTTACACAGTAAAATATCGATATTTGCAGATGATACAAAACTATGTAAAGCAGTTAATACAAGAGAAGATAGTATTCTGCTACAGATGGATCTGGATAAGTTGGAAACTTGGGCTGAAAGGTGGCAGATGAGGTTTAACAATGATAAATGTAAGGTTATACACATGGGAAGAGGGAATCAATATCACCATTACACACTGAACGGGAAACCACTGGGTAAATCTGACAGGGAGAAGGACTTGGGGATCCTAGTTAATGATAAACTTACCTGGAGCAGCCAGTGCCAGGCAGCAGCTGCCAAGGCAAACAGGATCATGGGGTGCATTAAAAGAGGTCTGGATACACATGATGAGAGCATTATACTGCCTCTGTACAAATCCCTAGTTAGACCGCACATGGAGTACTGTGTCCAGTTTTGGGCACCGGTGCTCAGGAAGGATATAATGGAACTAGAGAGAGTACAAAGGAGGGCAACAAAATTAATAAAGGGGATGGGAGAACTACAATACCCAGATAGATTAGCGAAATTAGGATTATTTAGTCTAGAAAAAAGACGACTGAGGGGCGATCTAATAACCATGTATAAGTATATAAGGGGACAATACAAATATCTCGCTGAGGATCTGTTTATACCAAGGAAGGTGACGGGCACAAGGGGGCATTCTTTGCGTCTGGAGGAGAGAAGGTTTTTCCACCAACATAGAAGAGGATTCTTTACTGTTAGGGCAGTGAGAATCTGGAATTGCTTGCCTGAGGAGGTGGTGATGGCGAACTCAGTCGAGGGCTTCAAGAGAGGCCTGGATGTCTTCCTGGAGCAGAACAATATTGTATCATACAATTATTAGGTTCTGTAGAAGGACGTAGATCTGGGTATTTATTATGATGGAATATAGGCTGAACTGGATGGACAAATGTCTTTTTTCGGCCTTACTAACTATGTTACTATGTTACTATGTTACCATCAGTACAGGAATACATCACCAGAACAATCAGCAGTACAGAAACACATCATTAAACCCTTATCAATACAGAAATATAGCATCACAATCCCAATCATTGTAGAAATACATAACCAGAACCACTATCAGTACAGAAATACATCACCAGAACAATCAGTACTAAAACACATCACTAAACCTTTATCAGTACAGAAATATAGCATCACAATCACAATCATTGTAGAAATTCATAACCAGAACCACTATCAGTACAGAAATACATCACCAGAACAATCAGTACTAAAACACATCACTAAACCTTTATCAGTACAGAAATATGGCATCACAATCATTGTAGAAATTCATAACCAGAACCACTATCAGTACAGAAATACATCACCAGAACCACCATCAGTACAGGAATACATCACCAGAACCACCATCAGTACGGAAACACATCACCAGAACCACAATCATCACATGAATACCTTGTGATCAATTGTAATTTGAGATCAGCCCTATATGGAGTTGTATCACATGAACTTTCAATTCTCTCTATGTCTTTAGCAATGGGTGGGTGAATAAGGATGCTGAGCCCTGGAGGCAGTCACACACCCCAATATGTACTACTGTACAACAAGGAAAAATAGGGCCTGCACATTTTTTGTATTGAATAAATGTACAGGTGCACAAATACGCTATGTGGCCATACAATACTTATGCTATATTTTCTTTGTTGTAGTACATATCGAGGGTGTTGTCCCCTCCAGGGCTCAGCACCCTTATCCACTAATTTTTCCCACACAAGGTTTTAATTGTGAGCTATACCTGGTTCTCTTTTTACTCCCCCTTCAGATGAGGCCCTTATTTGGCACATGTAAATGTAGGACAATAGTGTTTAGGGACCATACATATTAAAAGGTACAAACTGACGAGGTTGGATGGCTTTTGCACTCTTTGATCAAAAAGTGCTAACTGAGGTCCTTACATTTTTAACATTTATTGGTGTCATGGGGTGCCCGCGATAGTGTGGAGCCAGAGGACCACAGCGTCTGATTGCTCCCTCTCCGGCGCTGAGAAGAAGCACTTCTCCTTCATTTTAAGTGTTTTGGCATAACAGGGGTTAATCGGCCATATTGGAAAACTCAGAGCTTGCAACTGAGCTCAATTAGCCTCTCCTATCCCCCTTATAACCTGGACTCAGATGAAAATCCATGTCAGAGCTAGCATTTGCTGCATGGCTTCAGGAGGAAGAGGTGTTCATATGAGGAGTGTTGCAGGAGTTATCTGTGACTGTTGTGTGCTTTGTAAGTGTGGTAATTCACTTCCCTTCTCTACTTTGGCTTTTCCCCATCTTCCACTCCCCGATGCATTCCTCTGTAATATGTGAGTCATGTGGTTTTCAGATTACCCTTGTTTGTGTAGCCTTGTTTGTTGGGTTGGTGTACTGCGGTGCACAATAGTGCCCCTATTCCCTGGGTGGGGGAAGAGAACAGACAGAGTGCTAACTCAGGAGATAATGCAAGGGTTGCGACCCCGGCATCTTCACCTCCAGAAGTATTCATTGATTTCAGTGTTCTGATTCACCATGTATGTCTATATATTGGCCACATTAGTGGCATGTTAAAGTTTGGGCATCTCTGGTCAAAGTTACTGTTATTGTGAACAGTTCAGCAAGTTGATGATAAAATGATCTCTAAAAGGCCTAAAGTTACATGTGACACATTTCCTTTGTATTTTAGGCAAAAAAATAGATACAGTATATTTTTTCATCTTTTAAAAGCATTTTAAAAATTGCAAAAAGGAAAATGGGCAGATGCTAAATTTTTAGCACCATTGAAGATTTGTGCGCTCCGGTATGTGACCAAGGTTTCAGACCTTAATTAGCCTGTTAGGCCACGTTCACACGTTCAGTATTTGGTCAATATTTTACATCAGTATTTGTAAGCCAAAACCTGGAGTGGGTGATCAATGCAGAAGTGGTGACGTGTTTATTATACTCTGATTGTATCACTCCAGATATTGGCTACAAATACTGATGCAAAATACTGACCAAATACTGAATGTGTGAATGTGGCCTTAGGGTTATAGCTTGTTCATTATCATTGTAAGGAAAGGCCAGGTGATGCAAATTTCCCAGCTTTAAAAAAAAACAGCCTCCTCTAACTTTATGCCAAAGAACAGCAGCCATGGGTTCTTCTAAGCAGCAGCCTAGCATGCTGAAAATGATAATGGTGGAGGCTCACAAAGCAGGAGAAAGCTGTAAGAAGATAGCAAAGCGTTTTCAAGTTGCCCTTTCTTCAGTTCAAAATGAAATTAAGAAATGGCCATTACCAGGAACAGTGGAGGTCAAGATAAGGTCTGGAAGACCAAGCAAAATTTCAATGAGAGCTGCTTGTAGGATTTCTTGAGAGGCAAATCAGAACCCCTGCTTGACTGCAGAAGACATTCAAAAAGATTTAGCAGACTCTGGAGTTGTGGTACATTGTTCTACTGTTCAGAGACTCCTGCACAAATATGGCCTTCATGGAAGTCATCAGAAGAAAATCTCTCCTGCGTGCTCACCATAAAATTCAGCTTTAGGAGTATGCAAAAAAGGGAAATGTCTCACCTGTAACTTTAGGTCTTTTAGAGATCAATTAATCTTCAACTTGCATAACTGTTGATAATAACAGAAATTTTGACCAGTGGTGCCCAAACTTTTACATGCCACTGCAGCATATTTGTGCACCCATACATTAGTTCAATACTAAAGGTGTGCGGGCCCAATATTTTTTCTTTTTTCAATACAGTTTCCTCATCTCACACTCAACTCCTTCTCAACATTCTGTCCCCTCCTTATTGTGCCCTCACATTGTTCTCCAAGCTGCACATTCTCTATACTGACCAAGTCACACTTTTCTCCCAACATTAGTGTTGAGCATTCCGATACCGCAAGTATCGGGTATCGGACGATATTTGCGGTATCGGAATTCTGATACAGAGTTCCGATATTTTTGCGATATCGGGAATCGGTATCGGGAAGAAGAATCATGTGTAAAATAAAGAATAAAAAATATTGATATACTTACCCTCAGACGCGCCCTGGTTGTAACCGCTGCAACCGCCATGCTTCCCTTCCTAAGAATGAGCGTGTGAAGGACCTGCGATGACGTGGCGGCTTGTGATTGGTCGCGTGAGCGGTCACATGAGCGGTCATGCGACCAATCACAAGCCGCGACGTCATCGAAGGTCCTTCACGCGCTCATTCTTAGGAAGGGAAGCATGGCGGTTGCAGCGGTTACAACCAGGGCGCGTCCGAGGGTAAGTATATCAATATTTTTTATTTTTATTCTTTATTTTACATATGAATATGGATCCCAGGGCCTGAAGGAGAGTTTCCTCTCCTTCAGAGCCTGGGAACCATTACAGGATACATTCCGATATTTGTGTCCCATTGACTTGTATTGGTATCGGATATCGGTATCGGCGATATCCGATATTTTTCGGATATCGGCCGATACAATCCGATACCGATACTTTCAAATATCGGAAGGTATTGCTCAACACTACCCAACATACTATATATTTCTCCTCCATAGAGTCTCCTCACACATCCCCCCCTCTCTCCCCTTCCAGCCTGCACACCATACTGTCTCCTCACTCATTCCACGCCATCCCTCTTTTTCCATACTGTCTCTCCACACATTTACACACCATTCCCCTTAAGGTTTGTGAAGTTCTGGATTTTGATACAAGTTTTAACAGGAGATAATAGAATACCGTATATACTCGAGTATAAGCCGACCCGAGTATAAGCCGACCCCCCTAATTTTGCCACAAAAAACTGGGAAAACTTATTGACTCGAGTATAAGCCTAGGGTGGAAATTCAGCATTTACCGGTGAATTTCAAAAATAAAAATAGATCATTATTTCCCCATAGCTGTGCCATATAGTGCTCTGCACCGTTCATATTTCCCCAAAGGTGTGAACCATATAGTGCTCTGCACCGTTCATTGTGCCCCCTAGCTGTGCCATATACAGTGCTCTGCACCGTTCATTGTGCCCCATAGATGTGCCATATACGGTGCTCTGCACCGTTCACTGTGCCCCATAGCTGTGCCATATACGGTGCTCTGCACCGTTCACTGTGCCCCATAGCTGTGCTGTGCCATACACGGTGCTCTGCACCGTTCACTGTGCCCCATAGCTGTGCTGTGCCATATACGGTGCTCTGCACCGTTCACTGTGCCCCATAGATGTGCCATATACGGTGCTCTGCACCGTTCACTGTGCCCCATAGCTGTGCTGTGCCATATACGGTGCTCTGCACCGTTCACTGTGCCCCATACATAGCTGTGCTGTGCCATATACGGTGCTCTGCACCGTTCACTGTGCCCCATAGCTGTGCCATATACGGTGCTCTGCACCGTTCATTGTGCCCCATAGCTGTGCTGTGCCATATACGGTGCTCTGCACCGTTCACTGTGCCCCATAGATGTGCTGTGCCATATACGGTGCTCTGCACCGTTCACTGTGCCCCATAGCTGTGCTGTGCCATATACGGTGCTCTGCACCGTTCACTGTGCCCCATAGATGTGCCATATACGGTGCTCTGCACCGTTCACTGTGCCCCATAGCTGTGCTGTGCCATATACGGTGCTCTGCACCGTTCACTGTGCCCCATAGCTGTGCTGTGCCATATACGGTGCTCTGCACCGTTCACTGTGCCCCATAGCTGTGCTGTGTCATATACGGTGCTCTGCACCGTTCACTGTGCCCCATAGATGTGCCATATACGGTGCTCTGCACCGTTCACTGTGCCCCATAGCTGTGCTGTGCCATATACGGTGCTCTGCACCGTTCACTGTGCCCCATAGCTGTGCTGTGCCATATACGGTGCTCTGCACCGTTCATTGTGCCCCCTAGCTGTGCCTTATACGGTGCTCTGCACCGTTCACTGTGCCCCATAGATGTTCCACATAAATTTGTGCCGCCGCTGCCGCAATAAAGAAAAAAAAACACATACTCACCTCCCTTGATTGCAGCTCCCGGCGTCTCGTTCCGGCGCCTCCATCTTCCCGGCGTCTCTGCTCTGACTGATCAGGCAGAGGGCGCCGCGCACACTATATGCGTCATCGCGCCCTCTGCCTGAACAGTCAGAGAGCAGAGACGCCGGGAAGATGGAGGCGCCGGCCGGGAAGATGGAGCGGCGCCCGGCGGCTGGAACGAGGACAGGTGAATATGACATACTTACCTAGTCCTGGCGATCCTCGCGCTGTCCCCTCCTGTCTTCGGCGCTGCAGCTTCTTTCTCCATCAGCGGTCACCGGCACCGCTGATTAGAGAAATGAATAAGCGGCTCCGCCCCTATGGGAGGTGGAGCCGCTTATTCATTTCTGTAATGAGCGGTCCCACGTGACCGCTGAAGAGAGGAAGAAACTGCAGCACAGAAGCCCGTGGGACGGCAGGGACAGCGCGAGGATCGCTGGGACTAGGTAAGTATACCTCAGCGCCCTCAGCCCCTCACCCGCCGACCCCACCGCTACCGTGACTCGAGTATAAGCCGAGGGGGGCACTTTCAGCCCAAAAATTTGGGCTGAAAATCTCGGCTTATACTCGAGTATATACGGGTATGTTGAAATTCAAATCTGCTAGCTACTTTAATTTTTTTTCCTACAAAATTTGATTTTCAGCAATACTCCAATTGCCCTGAAAAGATGCAAATAATCCTCTGGGGTGTCCTAGGACACACAGTGAGGAATACCAGATGACACCTTGAAGACACCTTGTTTGCATTGTGGCCCTGGGCGGGTTGGATCACTGCAGCCAACACAACTTTGGAGATTTATAAAGTGATTTATTTTGATACAATTTAACTTGTGAAAAATGTTTTCATATAATGAGATTTGTCGCTGGAGACAAACCTACTGGGCCGACCTGTTCCTTCCTGCCGAGTGCCGAGTGTGCCTGCAACGTTTCTTTTTCTTTTTGTTTTTGTATTTTATTTTTCATGCATCCTGGTTGATACATTACAGATTTCATTAAAAAAAAAATGTAACAAAGACAAGTAAGTGCAGGAAAGACGAAGGCGAGGGAACAAGCAAACACATATCTCATTCTGTGCGTTTTGCCCCAGAGGAATTGGAATGGGATTAATTTATAATAGAAACATGACACAATTCCACAAATTCTGTCCCACTCGCGCTCCCCGATACACAGTGTGCGATCAATTAAGTTTTGAGAGTTCATTTGGCAAGAACATAAAAATCGGAGCGTAAGAGGTTTGACAATCTGCCGCAGTAAATGAGAGATTTCAGCCTCCCGATGCCACAGAAAACTCAAGTTCTATTTTAGAAATTCACATTTGTTAATCTTATATTGTTGGATTTAATGTAACTGTTTAAAAAGATCCAAAAAGATCACGATGATGATCGGATCGTACACTCTGCACAGAGGTGATATACCAAGTGCAGAACAAAATGCGGTGGAAGTTCTTTACTCATAGCTGAATCTTTATGTCACGTTCCGCCCCCGCGGATCCTGCATTTACCAAAATACTTTGCATCAATTTTTCTTAAAGTAGCTGTTTATACTCTTCCCTGAAAAGTGATGAAAATCTGCATCACACATAAGGTTTGAGTATAAGATTGTAGATTGTGAGCCCTCGCGGGCAGGGACCTCTCTCATCCTGTACCAGTCGTGACTTGTATTGTACTTGTTTTTTTATTATGTATACCCCATGTAAAGCGCCATGGAATAAATGGTGCTATAATAAATAATAATAATAATGATAATAATTAAAGCCATACCCCATACAGTACCCAATAATATCTCTACACTAAGATTTAGATAAATACACCATACAGTGTTCAAATAAAATCATATGGTGCTCAAATATAATCATTCAGTGTTCAAAAAAAAATCACCATTTGGTTCTGAAATAAAACCACCATATTGTGCTCAAATAGTTCTCAAATAATATCACTACAGTGCTCAACTAATATCACCATATATTATAATGCTCAGTGCTCAGATAATACCACAATATAGTGCTCATATACTATCACCATACAGCGCTCAAATAATACCACCATACAGTGCTCAGATATCACCATAGTGTGCTCAATACCACTATGCAGTCCTCAGATACCACCATACAGTGCTCAAATAATACCACCATACAGTGCTCAGGTAATACCACCATACAGTGCTCAAATAATGCCACCATACAGTGTTCAAATAATACCATACCGTGCTCAGATAATGCCACCATGCAGTGTTCAAATAATACCACCATACAGTGCTCAAATACCATGCAGTGTTCAAATAATATCACCATACAGTGCTCAGATAATATCACCATACAGTGCTGAAATAATACCACCATGCAGTGCTCAGGTAATACCTCCATACAGTGCTCAAATAATATCACCATACAGTGTTCAAATAATACCATACAGTGCTCAGATAATATCACCATACAGTGCTCAGATAATGCCACCATGCAGTGTTCAAATAATACCACCATACAGTGCTCAAATACCATGCAGTGTTCAAATAATACCACCATACAGTGCTCAGGTAATACCACCATACAGTGCTCAGGTAATACTACCATACAGTGCTCAGGTAATACCACACAGTGTTCAAATAATACCACCATACAGTGCTCAGATAATACCACCATACAGTGTTCAAATAATACCACCATACAGTGTTCAAATAATACCACCATACAGTGTTCAAATAATACCACCATACAGTGCTCAGGTAATACCACCATACAGTGCTCAGGTAATACCACCATACAGTGCTCAGGTAATACCACCATACAGTGCTCAGATAATACCACAATACAGTGTTCAAATAATACCACCATACAGTGCTCAGGTAATACCACCATACAGTGCTCAGATAATACCACCATACAGTGCTCAGGTAATACCACCATACAGTGCTCAGATAATACCACCATGCAGTGTGCAAATAATACCACCATACAGTGCTCAGATAATGCCACCATACAGTGCTCAGGTAATACCACCATACAGTGCTCAGATAATACCACCATACAGTGTGCAAATAATACCACCATACAGTACTCAGATAATATCACCATAGTGTTCAAATAATACAACCATACAGTGCTCAGATAATATCACCATACAGTGCTCAGATAATACCACCATACAGTGCTCAGATAATACCACCATACAGTGCTCAGATAATATGACCATACAGTGTTCAAATAATGTCACCATACAGTGCTCAAATAAAAATCACCATGATGAGCGAAAAATTACCAACACAAAGTGCTAATATAATACCACCATATATAACTTTAAATAATACCCCATATCATTCTCACCTCATACCATAAATACAGTACTCAAGACATACCACTATAGTACTTCAAATAATATTATACAATGATAAAATAATACCTGCATACATAAAGCCATTTCATATCATTTCTGTACAACATGAAAATAATCCTGAAATACAATGTATACCGCGCTAGAGTCCCAGGCTTGGCTGCCAGGCCATGTGTTGTATCTGTGCGCCTACCTGTATAACTGATTATTGAGGTGCACTTGTGCTGGACCTTTCTGCGGTATTATTTATGGATTTTCAGCACTTACCTTATGCGACTTCCACCTGAACGCCCATAACGCACTGTTCTTCAGTAACCAGAAAAACTATTTATTTTTTTTAATTATTATTTTTCAGCTTCAGCTTTGATCTTAGAAGAAGAACACTCGGTAAATTAAATAAGCCGAAGCTATGTAAAGCAAAGTAAATGTACAGATGTATGGATTTCTGCTGCAAAATAAAATGTAGAAATAGTGTTTGACCACGAATCCCCGCGGGATCACAGCGAGAGAGGAGAACAGAGATGAAAAACAGCAGAAAACTTCAGAAAAAAAACTATTTGGCAGCAGTATGTATGGAAACATGTTTTTCTAAAGTTCGTCGGCACTTGAGGCGCAGGAGAAGATGTTGTTGTGGGAAGCAATTAATGGTTATATTTAGTGATGAGGTGCGGGAGACTCGTTCCTGTAGCTTCTTGTTCTACTTTTCAGATTCCAGGATGAATAAAGTAAATATTGTCCTCATCTGAGATACATTGTAGCGGATCACCCTGCATGAATACATTGTATCAACAAAAAGTATATTTTGTAAACAAGAAATACAAAATTGCGTAAACAAATTGCCACAAACTTCTTGCGCAATATGCACCTTTTTAAAGTCTTTTTTTATATGCGTTCACCTATTTTTTTTTTCTGTTCGCCAACGTTGCCTTGATTTCTATTTTCCAGATTTTTGCAATTTGTTTTTAAAAAGTCACTAACTTTTTTGTACAGATGTACTTCAATCCACTCTCTTCTACTCCTGGATTGCATATTGACATTGTTTGCCTAAATGTTTAGACATTTTAGTGGAAGATGCAACATTATGCCCCAAAAATACAAACAAAGTAAAATACAAAACTTAAAATTTGCATAAAATTAACCATCCCGCAAGTATCAATATGAAGAATTTGGCACAAAGATAAAAACGGCAAGCAATACCACAAGGCAAAAAGTGTCTTAAGAAATGCATTAATTGAGGCATTTATTTTTATGCTTTTCGCTTTTTTTTTTTTTTTTTTTTTTAAAAAAAACAAAAATTCACATGAACATTTTCACAAAAATTTCTTGCACGTGCGAAATAATCACTGGAGTACATTTCAGAAAAAAAGTTGGCGATAAATTAAAAGGTAGAAAATCATCCACTAAAAACATGCCCACAATGGCGAAGATTACATAAAAACATGCCCACAATGGCAAAGATTACATAAAAACATGCCCACAATGGCGAAGATTACATAAAAACATGCCCACAATGGCGAAGATTACATAAAAACATGCCCACAACGGCGAGGATTACATAAAAACATGCCCACAACGGCGAGGATTACATAAAAACATGCCCACAATGGCGAAGATTACATAAAAACATGCCCACAATGGCGAGGATTACATAAAAACATGCCCACAATGGCAACCAGCGAAAAAAAAAAAGATGATTGAACACGTAAAAAATAGACTTCAAAATCATCGTATTTCAAAAGAAGAATTTGGCACAAAGTAAACGAAAAGGCTCAAAACAGGAAAAAAAAACACGGGCAAAAAATACTCACAAATGCAATAATGAATGCACCAAATTTGTCAAAGTGGTTTGCACTCTTAGGCCAGTTTCACACGTCCTGATATTTCCGGTACCAGAGATATCAGTGTCCGTGTGTCTGTCTGTGTACTATGTGCGGCACACGTGTGCCACATCAGTACTACACGGACGGCCGCCGGGGAAGCAGTGATACAGTAAGCGCTGTTCCCCTGCGTGTGGTGCTGAAGCCGACTGTCATCCCTTCTCCCCTGCTCTGCCGGCAGTAGTGCAAGCAGAGGAAAATGAATAAAAGAAAAACTCGATGTGGGGTGCCCCCTATGTTTTTCAGCCAACCCGACAAAACTCAGGTGCAGGTTGCTATTCTCAGGCTGATAAGGTGCCATGGATATAGGCCCCCCAGCATAAAAACAGCAGCCCGCAGCTTCTCAGAAAAGGTGCATCTATTAGATGCACCAATTCTGGAGCTTTCCTAGGTTCTTCCCACTTGCCCTGTAGTGGTGGCAAGTGGGGTAATGAGGGGGTTAATGTCACCTTCCTCTTGTAAGGTGACATTAAGCCGACTTAGTAATGGAGAAGTGTCAATAAGACACCTCTCCGTTACTAATCCTATAGTTGTTAAAGGGTTAATAAAACACCAAACAGTAAGAAAAAAGTATTTTAATGAAAAAACAAACACAGTTTTGCCATCTTTATTAGTCTGCCAATCCAAGTGAAGCCCTCGATCTCCTGTAAAAAAAAAAAAGTCAAAATAAAAAAAAACTAAAATATACCCATACCTCTCCGGCGTACAGTCAGTCCCACGCCGTAATTCATATCTAGGGGAATTTACAGTTTACAACCGGGAGAGCTGCTAATGCCACCCTCCCAGCTGTAAACTACTGGGGAATGAATGAGACGTTGCGGGCACAGACTCAGTGAGAGCCCTTAAGTGCTAGAAAAGCAGAATCCCTCAAGTGACCACATTTTGGAAATTATAACCCTTTGGGAATTTATCTACAGATGTAGCGACAATTTTGACTCCATGGGTGTTATCCAGAAACAGGCAGCAGTGGATGTTGCTGAGTGAAAATTGCAAACTCTCGTTGTAGTGACCAGTACATTGTAGTGACCAGACATTATGCCCAGCTCACGCTTCTGAAGACACACACCTGTAAATTAGGCGGGCACTCATCACTTCAGAAATGCCAAACATGTGGGCGCTATATGTGGTTTAGGCACACTGGGGGTAAGAAGGGACAGGGGCATTTGGATTTGGGAGCAGAGAATTTGCAGAATTTCTTTTGGGGGGCGAGGAGCCATTTCGCTTTTCCAGAGCCTTTGTGCTACCAGTAATGTGGAAGCCCAATATACTTCTGTTAACAGATGACAGACCTGAGTGGGGACTTGCTTTTTTGTGGGTTGAGTTGAAGCTTTTATTGGGAACATTTTACATAACATTTATCCTGCGCTCTACGCTGAGCACTTACCATCTACATCTCCGAGTGACGTGACAGATGAAATCCTCAAGGGATCCATTCACTATAATGAGGCAGCAGAGCTACTCTGGACTCCGTCTGGCCTCTGTTCAGCGGTGTGCTTCTTTTCAGAAGTGCACAAAACTGTGGCTGATGGCACTTTTATACAATCCTGAAAAGACGGACACTGCCGGGTCACAGGTCCTATGGCGTCCCCAGTGGCTCCATCTGCCTCATTATAGGGAATCTTCTGCCAGAGGTACCATCTGAATCACATATTTCAGAGATTTATACGGGAACCCCAGAGTAAGCGCTCAGCACAGAGCACAGGATAAATGTACGCCGAGTCTAACTGCGATCTTTGAGAGGCAGAATGAAAAAAATCAACAGCAGGTGAAAAATTGGTTTTATTTATTTTTTACGCCGTTCCTCGTGCGGTATAAATGATTAGGCGATTTTATTCTTCAGTTCGGTGCAATACCAGATTTATAGCGGGTTTTAATGTTTGGCAGCTGTCACACACTAAAAGATGCTTTTTATTGTGAAAACGAATTTTTGCATCACATATTTTGAGAGCTATAATTTTTCCTTATTTCAGCCAACAGAGTCATGTGATGACTTGTTTTCTGTGGGACGAGCTGACGTTTATATTGGTACCGTTTTCGGGCACATGACATTTTTTGATCGCTTTCTATTCTGATTTTTGGGAGAGAGAATGAACAAAAATAGCAATTCATGGAATTGCTTTTTATTTAGTTTTTTTTCCATACTGTTCAGCCTGTAGTAAAATTGTTAAGGCAGCTTTATTCTTCGGGTCAGTACGATTACAGCGATACCTCGTTTATTTTGTTTTTTTTATGTTTTGGCGCTTTTACACAATAAAAACCTATTTTATAGAAAAAATAATTATTTATGAATCGCCTTATTCTGAGAGCTATAACTTTTATTTTTCTGCTGATGGAGCTGTATGGCGGCTTGCTTTTGCGGGACAAGATGACATTTGTCTATTTGATCGCGTTTTATTGCACTTTTGATGATAAAGTATTGTTTTTTGCCTTTTTACATTTTTTTTACGGCGTTCACTGAAGGGGTTAACTAGTGAGACAGTTAAATAGAGCGGGTCGTTACGGATGCGGCGATACCAAATATGTGTACTTTTATTTATTTTTTTTTATTTACATAAGAATTTATTGGAAAAATATTTCTTGTTTTTATTTAGGGATTTTTTTTTAAATATTTTTACACTTTGTAATTTTTTTTAAACACTTTTTTACATTGTCCCAGGATGGGACATTACTATATTATATCAGATTGCTTATCTGACACTCTGCACTGCATAGTATCAGATCAGGATCTGACAGGAGGCGTCTCAGGTCCTGCTGTCAGCAAGCGCTCACAAGCCACCTCCATGCAGGACCTGGAAGGACCCTGTGGCCATCTTGGGGCTGGGGTTCTCCATGGAGACCATCAGGACAACGCGATCGCATTGCGTTGTCCTGATGGAAGCGTGCACAATGCCCCACTATGTCGCTGTCACTACTGACAGGGTCACCAGAGGGGTCAAATGCTCGCGACCGCTGCTAGCACTGATCGTGGGTGTTGCTGCGGGGTGTCAGCTGTCACGTACAGCTGATACCCACACTCGATTGGTGAGGTGCTCAGCATGAGGCCGTGCGATCGGTGCGCCGTACCGGTAGTGCTGTTTGTGGGAATGCATCTCACGCTGAGCAGTACTAGTACGGCACATGTCAGGAAGGGTTAAACACCATAATTTCAATGGATCCATAAAAAAGCGCTTTGTTTTTTTTGCACACCGCAGATTTGTCTAGAATCCTTTATCCTTTCAGAATCAGTATTTTCTATGGGACGCCATACTACAAAACATTCCCACAAATGTGTGGCATTGATTTAAAGCAAGATTTGTCATTTTGTACACCAAAAAAAGTAGTTTTACTTACGCATTCACCCAAATCATGTTGCAAAAATGAGTACACCCCAATGAAAGTCCAAGGAGCAAAGCTAAAATTTAGACTATAAAATTCTAAGTAACAAATATTCACTCACAGGTAAGCTTAAGTTCTTCATTACACCGATGTCCAGCAGATGGGTGACCATAAAAGGCCATTAACAAATGAAATGTTTCTCATTTCATGCTGTCAGCAATGGCACCACATGGAAGAGAAATGTCACAAGACGTGAGAAAGGAAATAATGTTTTTTACCCAAGAAAAGGCTACTAAAATATCAGAAAAGCTTTACTTTTCCTCCAGTGTCTGTATGATAAGCAATACAAAAATGTCAAAAAGATGTAACTGCGCATCACACAGAGTCCAGGAGGCCATGGAAGTTACCACCTAAACAGAAGTGTCTTCTGATGAGTAGGATGGAAGAAAATGCAATTATCTAAAGAAGTAGAAAGCTGAACTGAGGCGAGTGGTTCCCATGACACAATCCGACGTACACTCCAGAGCAATGGCATGAATGGCTATTGTTCACGAAGGAAGAAACTCCTAAAGCCACAGGAACAAAACAAAAAAACACATGCAATTTGCCAAGGTCCACCTTGAAAAATGTGAAGATACCGCGAGTATATAGTCTGGAGTGATGAAACCAAGATAAAGGTTTTTGGAATTGATGGCTTCAAAACTGTATGGAGTTGCAAAGTTGAAGAGCACTAAGAAACATGGTGCCTACAGTGCGACATGGTGGAGGCAGTGCCCTTATGTGGGGCTGCATGATGCTGCTGGTGTTGGGGGCTACATTTCATTGATGAGATCAGAAGTCACAGATGTCTTGCCATATAGTGACAGAGAAGATGCTGCCATTACTCGGGGTCCTGGTTAGACGAGCACTTTTCCAACATGACAATGATACAAAACTCACATCTGTTGCATTTCTGAAGAAGGACAGGGCGAAAGTGACTGTGGCCAAGTGTCTCCTGATCTGACGCAACCTGACACCTATGGGGGATTCTGAAGAGACCCGTTGTCATCACTCTCCATCCTGCATTCAGGTCGTTCATAAAGAATGGAAAAAAGATGGAAGTTGTAATATGTCGCCAACTCTTTCATTCAAGGTCTAGAAGACTCAGTGCCGTCCTTAAGAATCATGAAAGTCATACAAAATACTACTTGTAATAGTTTTTGATGTGGGGTGTACTTATTTATGCATCAACTCATTTGAGCAAAACTGAAGATTTCATAATGAAAGTTATATTAGTAACCTTACTGTCAAGTTATGGGTTAAACAAAAAATGTTCCATGGAACTCCATCCTGTCAAAATGAAGGAAACTGTTCTTATTTTCAGTGAAATACTAATTCAAATCTTAATTTTCAAAGGGGGTGTACTCATTTATGCTGAGAACTGTATAACAGGTGAGCTTGATCTCCAAAATGGATGACAATAGTGCACGCTGTGATTTATTCCAGGCAGGTCTGTGTGTCACATAGTTATGTAAACTTCCATGTTGGAGTTGCATTGGTTCGCACGATACCCGTTTTGCAGAGGGAGAGCTCGGTGACAGTTTTGGTGCCTCATTATTTAAATACCTCGGGCGTTTTTTGTGTAAAAACGAACACAAATGTTTGTTGATTTTATGCAAAGATGATCGTTGCTTTTGTTCTTTTGTTGCATCTTTTTAAACCTTTTTGTATCTTTTTTCACATGCTTGATTCTCTTGGGAATAAAAGGGCCCCGTTCTGCTGATCGGTACCGATCCCAGTGGTTGGATCATTATCAATCTTCACATTCTGGGTTCATATCGGATAATTAGTGTCCGGTGCTAAAATCTGAAGACGGAAGTCTGTTGCAGTGTTTGGAGTTCTGGGGAAAATCTAGGAGGAGGGCGATTTTTTTTTCCAGCAAAGTTTTCAGTGGGGCTCAGGTTCTGGTTGAAGATCGGGTACAGTTCTGGAACCCAAACCAAACATTGGAATAAAGTTTAGGTCATTAACCAGAACCTGAATTTCCACGGATCCGCTCATTCCTAGTCGTCACCTACCCTGTGCACGGGTGACATCTCTTCACCAGACACCCCCTGTCGCGCTGTACTACTGAGAGTTAATGCAGAGTAAAGCAAGCTCCACTAGATGGCAACAAAGTGGAGAGTGAGCTGAATATCCTGCTGAGAAGCAGTCCTAACAGCAGTACAGCAAAGACAACACCAGGTGGCAGCAGAGTAGTCAGGGAGTCGAGTCAATAACAGAGGGAAATGCAGTAAAAAAAAAAAAAAAAGGGAAAAACCGAGGCGCAGAGTCTGAGGAGAGCAAGGGTCAGTTCCGGTCAGTGGCAGAAATACCAGAGGGGAGAGACAAAATTAGGTCAGAGTCAAGCCAAAGTCAGGTTCCGGGAAATCCAAACAAGGAAGTAGAGCAGGGCAGATCAGGAACTCACCAGAGCCAGATAGCCCGCCGAAGGCAAGCAATATAACTGGCACTGAATACAGGTAGCAAAGATATATAGCAGACTGGACACAGGAACGAGGCTGTGAATGTTAAGACCTGACATGACCAGACTGGGAAAGAGAAACCAAAACCCCAGCCTGGATCATGACACCCCCTTTGTACTTGATCAGCTACATTTTGGAGTGCAAACCTATATAAACAAGCTTGAGTTCTGTCTCATTTCTGACTGTAGGTTATATTGGGTTTGTGGACATCACAGAGGGGGATCCTCTACACAAGTGGCTTTGGCTCCGGCCATCTATACATTACAAGGATGACAGCACCTACTATTACTTAACCAGTACAGCCCGATGTTTGCCTAGGATGCCAGGAGTAGGAGCCGCTCTTTATGAATTCATTGTCTTTCTTCGCTCCGCAGTCGTCCGCTTGTCTGCTATTTGTATTTGCAGAAGATTTGATAAATAGCGCAGTTTCTCGGCGTCGGACGCATTCACATTTACACATTTAACCAATTTCTGTTATTGCTAACAGGCACTTGTGCCGCATTCTGTCAATTCCCGCTCCGTAGTAGAAGTCTATTGACAGGTCCTAGAAGAAAAGAACTTTCTAAAGAGCCATTTTAAATGTTTTTTTTTTATTAAATATTACAGTCTGCGGCCTCGTTTGACGAGCTGAGTGCCTTTTTATGGCCGTGTCTGAGTGCGCACAAGATGTCTGCTGCTGCGATACTCTGCTGAAATGGAAACTAAAGAGCAAAAGATCGGATTCTGCCTCACAATGTATCAAATGCACCGAGAGTAAAATGCTGGATCTTTGTAACACAGATAAGGGCTCATTCCTGCTTGCGACGAAATCGGATCAATGCAATCTGATAAAAAATTGGATTGCATTCGGACCAACGCCATTCTATCAGTGTCTGTTGATCTGCGTTTTTTTTCCAGCTCAGATCAGATCATGATTGGACTGGAAAGAAATCGCAGCGCGCTGAGTTTGCAATCGGGAACCCATTCGCATCCCACAATAGAAGTCAATGGGTGCAAGCAAAAAAAAAAAAGAATCACACAGCGCTCGGACCATGCGAGTACTGTCCGATTTTTAAACAACGATCTCCTTAGAAAAGCCGGCAATTCACATGTGTTTCGGCTGTAACTATCCTTTCGCAAGCAGTGATTATGTACAAGCATCAGATATATATAGCGCATCATCATCATCAATTATACAATCACCAGTGAAATTTTACATATAAAATACAAGTGCATAATCACACGTTCTCCATACATGACTCCCATCAGTTTGTGTGCATATTACTACAACATGAACATTATTACAATTCATTTAGTCCATCAGGGTCTGTGCATAAAGTGCAGAGTGCAACATTGCTTTATGATTAATATCAGGTGATATTTTTTTTTTATAGAGATATTTACTCACCCACTTGTGGTTTAATCATGAACAATGACTGATAGCACCTCTATATACAGTCGATAACACAGGATCCACCATTCACAATAGGTGATGTCACAGCTCACCTCCTCCTCCTGTACAATGACTGATAACACCTCTATATACAGTCGATAACACAGGATCCACCATTCACAATAGGTGATGTCACAGCTCACCTCCTCCTCCTTCTGTACAATGACTGATAACACCTCTATATACAGTAGATAACACAGGATCCACCATTCACAATAGGTGATGTCACAGCTCACCTCCCCCTCCTGTACAATGACTGATAACACCTCTATATACAGGAGATAACACAGGATCCACCATTCACAATAGGTGATGTCACAGCTCACCTCCCCCTCCTGTACAATGACTGATAACACCTCTATATACAGGAGATAACACAGGATCCACCATTCACAATAGGTGATGTCACAGCTCACCTCCCCCTCCTGTACAATGACTGATAACACCTCTATATACAGTAGATAACACAGGATCCACCATTCACAATAGGTGATGTCACAGCTCACCTCCTCCTCCTCCTCCTGTACAATGACTGATAACACCTCTATATACAGTAGATAACACAGGATGCACCATTCACAATAGGTGATGTCACAGCTCACCTCCTCCTCCTCCTCCTGTACAATGACTGATAATACCTCTATATACAGTAGATAACACAGCATCCACCATTCACAAAAGGTGATGTCACAGCTCACCTCCTCCTCCTCCTGTACAATGACTGATAACACCTCTATATACAGTAGATAACACAGGATCCACCATTCACAAAAGGTGATGTCACAGCTCACCTCCTCCTCCTCCTGTACAATGACTGATAACACCTCTATATACAGTAGATAACACAGGATCCACCAGTGTATAACTTTTTTTTTATTTTCCTGTCAATATGACTTGCTGTTTGTATGATGATCCATGGTTTTTATCATGAACATTTTAGATCCATACAATATTTATTTTTCGCTTCTTGGGCGTGTAAGTGAACAAAAAATACCGATTCTGCCATTTTTCTTTTGTTTTGGTAGTTACCATGTGGGATAAATACTGTGATATTTTGTTAGATCAGTTACGTGGTGCTAACACAGATTATTGAAAGGTTTTTTTATATTTTAGTTACCGTATGTTCTAGGAAAGGGTGGCCTGACAAGAACTTCTAGACTTTCTTTTACTGTTATGAAATATTCATCTTTTCCTTTTTTTATCCCCTAGGGGACGTCAGCCTGTGATCGCAATACACTGTAATAATATAATATCGCCACATATTAGAAGATTACCTCCGATGCTCAGCCATATAGATGTACAAACATGGTAGAGATGACGTCCTCTAGTAGTGGCCTCAGCTACCATGCTATAGGGGAGGTTTATGGGCATGAGAAGGGTCGCCACAAGTTAGGATCTATACAGCGTGGGTTCCACAGTCTGTGTGGCCTCCCACCCTTGCCAGGGTTAGATGGGTGAAAATGTTACATTTTCACATGATAAAGGGTTTTTCCAAGGTGTCCAAAAATTATGAGATTTTCAAACCACTTTTTGGAAAAACGTCTATTTTCCTGGAGTCTTTTTTAAGAGTTTTGGAAGAAGTTTCTTTTTGCAGTTTTTTCATTGGACAAGATCTATTTTGGAGCTGATTTCATCAGGACCCGCTTCATAGAGCGAACATTTTCAAAACTTGAAGGTGAAAAAAATTCTGAAAAAAAATGAACGTGGGAGAATTACAATAGATATCCGTAGGATTTTAGAAATTTTTAAGACGATTATTGTGATTTTTTTTTTGGACAATATCGGACCCCCCAAAAACCCGTTCCGCACATAGCCTTAGCCTGATCCTGCTAAAGTTCTGCACTGCCCCCTAGTGGTAGATTTACAGGACGCAGTGTAATTGTGTGCGGACAGAAAAGGGTTAAGGCTGGAAATAGCGCTTCGATATGGAGAGTCCGGTGATTGGCTCCCGTATAATACCTCTGTAGTATCTGCATGGTTTCCGGGGGGATTCGAGAATTTTACAGCCGCATCTGGTCCTTGTGTCATGTATACAGCACACGCCGGGCCTGATATTTCCCGTCTACGAAGAGCGGAGCGGGGGACGGGGGACGTCTATCAAACATCAGACTGCGGCTCAGACGTCAGATGTCGATGAATGGCGGCATGTTTGGAGGGAAAGTTTTACTACAAGCAGCAAGAAAAATCCGGAAGAAGATAGATAGTGGATAGAAGAAAAAAATGGAGCAGCACCGTATAGATGAATTCAGGGTGCAGGACCCTCCAAACAAAAATCCGATTATATTAATAATATAACAAAAAAGGAGGCAGTACTCCAATATATGATGTTAAAAAGTGGACTGTATTAGCCCATATGGTGCGGCTTGTGGGGGCCATAATACTGAATGGGGGCTTGTGGGGGCCATAATACTGAATGGGGGGCTTGTGGGGGCCATAATACTGAATGGGGGGCTTGTGGGGGCCATAATACTGAATGGGGGGCTTGTGGGGGCTATAATACTGTGTGAGGGAGTCAGACTATAGGGAATTGTAAGTGTCACCATATTTACTTGCACACTGTAAAGTCCTCCATACAGAGAGGGGCTCTTATACTACGTCATGTGGGGGGGTCTTCATTTGTGTCTGGGGCTGTGATGGCCCTAAAACTGTGTGAGGAGCTGTTTGGGTCATCATACTGAGTGGGGAGCTGTGGAGGGTCCCATAATAAGTGGGGGGCTCCTTTACTGAGTGGGGGACTGTTGGAGCCCGTATTTTGCGTGGAGGCCCTTACTCTGTGTAGGGGGCTGTGGAGGCCCTTAACCTGAGTAGAGTGCTATGGGGGGAGCTGTGGAGGATCCCATAACCATAATAAGTGGGGGGCTCCTATACTGATTGGAAGACTGTTGGGGCCCTCATTTTGCATGGAGGCCCTCATTCTGCATAGGGGACTGTGGGGATTCGTATTCTGTGTGGAGGGGCTGTGGGGGCTCCATACTGTGTGAGGAGCTGTGGGGGATCCCATAATAAGTGGGGGCTCCTATACTGAGTGGAGGACGGTTGGGGCCCTCATTTTGTGTGGAGGCCCTCAGGGAACTATGGGGATCCTTATTCTGTATGGAGGGATGGAGGGGCTGTGGGGGCCCTTAGTCTGTGTGGAGGGGCTGTGGGGGCCCTTAGTCTGTGTGGAGGGGCTGTGGGGGCCCTTAGTCTGTGTGGAGGGGCTGTGGGGGCCCTTAGTCTGTGTGGAGGGGCTGTGGGGGCCCTTAGTCTGTATGGAAGGGCTGTGGGGGCCCTTAGTCTCTGTGGAGGGGCTGTGGGGGCCCCATACTGTGTGAGCAGCTGTGGAGGATCCCATAATAAGTGGGGGCTCCTATACTGAGTGGAGGACGGTTGGGGCCCTCATTTTGTGTGGAGGCCCTCAGGGAACTATGGGGATCCTTATTCTGCATGGAGGTGTTGTGGGGGCCCTTTATTCTGTGTGGAGGGGTCTGTGGGGGCCCCATACTATGTGAGCAGCTGTGGAGGATCCCATAATAAGTGGGGGCTCCTATACTGAGTGGAGGACAGTTGAGGCCCTCATTTTGTGTGGAGGCCCTCAGGGAACTATGGGGATCCTTATTCTGCATGGAGGTGTTGTGGGGGCCCTTTATTCTATGTGTAGGGGTCTGTGGGGGCCCCATACTATGTGAGCAGCTGTGGAGGATCCCATAATAAGTGGGGGCTCCTATACTTAGTGGAGGATGGTTGGGGCCCTCATTTTGTGTGGAGGCCCTCAGGGAACTATGGGGATCCTTATTCTGTATGGAGGGGCTGTGGGAGCCCTTTATTCTGTGTGTAGGGGTCTGTGGGGGCCCCATACTGTGTGAGGAGCTGTGGGGGCCTTTATACTGAGTGTAGGGCTCTAGGGGTCCTCATCCTGGGTGGGGACATCATAGTAACAGGTGCTGCACTCATTGTGGGGTGATACTGTGGGGGGTGGAATTCACTGTGGGGATGCCATGCTCAGTGTGTGTGTGGGGGGGCATTTTGGGGGGCACCATGCTCTATAATAGGCCGATTAGATGACCCCCATTGCACATCACATTAATATTCAGAATGCGCAGAGTTTTCCATAGAATCTGATCGTTACATTGTCTGTATGATCCAGAATTGAGCCTTTTGATCTCACACATGTGGACTCGGAGGATGTGATCCCCTCCCCGGCCGCTCTTTGCTGGGTGAGTATGGAAAGGTCGGTCCTGTAAAGAGACATTTATGTGATTATCTGTGGCTCCTCCATACATCTCTGTGGATTATTTCGAGCAGACCCTATTATGCACCTGGGATGAATGCAGCCCTATAATAAAGGCCCGCGCCCTCTCATCACACGTGTCTCCCCGGAGCTCGGCCTTTCATGGGATTCATAATAACGAGCCGCCAATTAATTTCCTCACACAGAGATGGAGCCTTTATTACAATGTATCCATATCTCCGAGCCTCTTATCGGGGGCCGCGGGGAGACGGGGGGAGTCATCATATCAATTTCACACATACAAAGGGACGGGTTGTGGGATGATGAGGGCGATTACTGGAGGAGAGGAGGAAGCCTGACGGAGGCTCATGACAGCCACGATTATCGCTGGGGCTGGGGGTGTAGAGTTTGGGAAAGCACAAGATGGCATCTACTGCCCTGAAAGGACGAGTTATAGGCGACTAACAAAGATTTCCTAAAGAAAAGTCCTACAACTTCCTAATTTCCATTACTTTACATTATCAGTTATTTTCAAGATGTCTGCTTGCAGTCAGAGAATAGAAACTATTATCCGAAGACGATGAGGCTCGATATCGGTGGGATCTGGGATATGCTCAAAGGATGCATTCAGCTACACAACATCAGGATGTGCGACCTGTCACTAGATCAGCAGAGATCTTAAGATGTCGGTGAGAAGAAATGCAAAATACGTCTCAGAGTCCCCGAACATTTTCTATACAATTACGTTTAAAGGGAACCTGTCACCCCCCCAGGTGTTAGTAACGAAAAGCGCCATCTTGTGCTGCACTAATGCTGCATTCTGACAAGGTGGCTCTTTTAGTTTTTGTTCGTTGCACTGCAGAAATAATCGCTTTTTAAATTTGTCCCCCAAACCTTCAAATCGTCCGGGGGGCAGGTCTTTCCCCCCTAATCCAGACGCACCACATCCGTCCCTCTGTGAGCCGGGCGCCGCCTCCTCGCCGTTATTTAATTCTCCAGGCGCCTGCGCTGTCATATTCTGCCTTGGGCATGCGCAGTTCGTGCTGCCCGACCACAGACATCACTTGATGTCGTGCTTACTGCACCTGCGCGCACGCGCGGCCCAAGAATCCCAGCCCCGCAGTGTGAATAAATCATAAGAGACTGCGGAGCTGGGATTCAGGGTATGTGCACACGTCCGAAATGCATGCATAATTTTCCTGAGATAAACCTAAGGTTTTCTGCAGGAATTCCACATGCATATTTTTCGCGTTTTTTTGCGCGTTTTTTTGCGGATTTTATGCGGATTTTTTGCGTTTTTTCCCCAGACACTCCAAATGCCATAATATAATGGGAAATCCGCATAAAAACCGCAAAAATAATGAACATGATGCTTATTTTTCCGCAATGCACTTTTTTGGTGGAAAAAAACGCATCATGTGCACAAAAAATGCGGAATGCATTCTAAATGATAGGATGCATATGTATGCGTTTTTTAAGTGTTTTCATAGCGTTTTTATCACAAAAAAACCAAAAAATTTCCTGAACGTGTGCACATACCCTAACAGTTTCAAACACAACAGTCATAAGTAATAACGTTAGCAATACAATAATTGAAGCGAAATAAGCCGCCCCTGCTGGTGAGAGCTTACAATCTACAATGAGGAGGGGGAGATACAAAGCACAGGTGTGTATTTACAGTGATGTATTTACAATGATGGTCCGGCCGTCTTCAGGGGTTGGGGAATAGATGGGGATAGTGAATGGGCTACACACACACAAACATAAAATGACTTTTATTAGGGAACGTGGTAGGCCGCTCTGAACAAATGTGTTTTGAGCGAGCCCCTAAAACTATGTAAATTGTGGATGGTCCTAATATCTTGGGGTAGAGCATTCCAGAGGATTGGCGCAGCACGGGAGAAGTCTTGGAGTCGGGAGTGGGAGGTACGGATTAGTGCAGAGGTTAGTCGAAAGTCATTTGCAGAGCGCAGCGGTTGGCTAGTCCGATAGACAGAAATGAGGGAGGAGATGTAAGGGGGTTCCGCACTGTGAAGAACTGTGTGGGTGAGAACAAGTACTTTGAATTGTATCCTATAATGAATGGGCAGCCAGTGTAACGACTGGCGAAGAGCGGACACGTCCGAGTAACGATTAGCCAGATGGACGACCCTGGCTGCTGCATTAGGCCTCTTTTCCACTTGCGAGATACACGTCCGTGTCTCACATGTGGAAACGAAGCTCTGGCGCCGGCAATCCAGAGCGGAGTGTGCGGCTGCATAGCAACACATGGAGCCGCACGCTCCGCTCTGGAGTGTCGGCGCCAGAGCTTCGTTTCCACATGCGAGACACGGACGTGTATCTCGCAAGTGGAAAAGAGGCCTTAAGGATAGACTGGAGAGGGGAAAGTCGAGTGAGGGGGAGGCCAATTAATAGAGCGTTACAGTAGTCCAGGCGGGAGTGGATCAGGGCGACAGTGAGTTTTTGTTGTCTCCATGGTGAGAAAAGGGCGGATTCTAGAGATGTTCTTTAGGTGTAAGCGGCACGAGCGGGCAAGAGATTGTATATGGGAGGTGAAGGAGAGATCGGAGTCAAACATAACACCCAGACAGCGTGCCTGCTGCCGGGGTGTTATTATGGTGCCACCCAAGGAGAGGAAAATGTCAGGTTTAGGGAGGTTAGTAGATGGCGGGAGCAGAAGAAGTTCAGTTTTGGAGAGGTTGAGTTTCAGATAGAGAGCAGACATGATGTTGGAGACTGCGGACAGTCACTGGTGTTCTGTAGTACAGCGGGGGTAAGGTCAGGGGATGACGTGTATAGTTGTGTTGTCATGTCGGACGCTATTCACACTAGGGCGTCCGACAGACAGCGGTAATTCTGCATTCGTCCACTATGCGCTCAGTGGCGCCGGCTATATTTTATCTAGGTTGTCCGGGGTTAATCTAGCTGGTACTCGGATTGGAGGCTGGGTCACGCCCACGGCCTTTAAATAGTTCCTCTGAACTTTGGGCGTCGCCAATTATAGCTTGTGTCTTGTACCTGGTGATCTCGGTTCGGAGTGGTGGTCTTGGAGTGCAAATATCATATCTGGTGGTGTATGATCCTTTGTCATATTTCTCCTTCCTATATTTGTGGGGGGGTTTTTGCCCTGTGCACATTATAGTGTTTTCCTGAGTGTGTTTGCGGCGTGGTGCGTTTTTGGTTTTCCCTATCTGTGCTTTCTGTAGGGGTTGGTGTTAGGAATTATCACTGGGTGGAGGGTGGAGGTTTCAGATTAGTACTGAAACAGGAGTTAGGGTCAGGCCTGGTGGCCCAGACAAGCACACCATCAGTGTAATCTCTGGGAGAAGGACAGATAGGGTTTCCCTAGTCTGAGGGATATCGCAGGGGCACGGGTTATTAGCTTTGCCTACCTAGGCTCCCCGTGACGTGTATCATCAGCATAAAGATGGTACTGAAAGCCAAATTTTCTAATGGTCTGTCCAATTGGGGCCGTGTAGAGGGAGAAGAGAAGGGGGCCAAGGACTGAACCCTGAGGTACCCCAACAGTGAGAGGAAGAGGAGATGAAGTGGAGCCAGAGAATAGAACACTGAAGGAGCGGTCAGAAAGATAGAAGGAGAACCAGGAGAGAGCAGTGTTCTTAATGCCTAGTGACTGGAGCCTAGAGAGTAGGAGACGGTGGTCAACAGAGTCGAAAGCTGCAGAAAGATCGAGGAGAATGAGCAGAGAGTGGTCACCGTTACATTTTGCTGTCAGAAGGTCATTGGTCACCTTGATGAGTGCAGTTTCTGTCGAAAGTAGGGGGCGGAAACCGGACTGTGAAGAGACTAGGAGGGAATGAGTGGAAAGGTAACGGGTAAGGCGAGAGTAGACTAGGCGCTCCAAGAGTTTAGAGATGAAGGGGCGATTGGAGACTGGTCTGTAGTTGTTTGTGCAGGATGGATCGAGGAAGGGTTTCTTTAGTAATGGAGTAATGATAGAGTGTTTGAAGGAGGAGGGGAAAAAGCCAGAGGAGAGGGAGAGATTAAAGATTGTAGTTAGGTGAGTTGTGACGACTGGAGAGAGAGACTGGAGGAGATGTGACGGAATGGGGTCGGTAGTTAATGTAGTCGGACAAGAAGAGAGGAGCCTGGAGACTTAATCTTCTGTGATGGGATCGAATGTGGAGAGTGAGCCAGGGCTGTTTTACTCTGTGTTTGGAGGTTCTGAGGGTGAGGGGAGCTACTAGGTCCAGGGTGCTTCTAAGGGTGTCGTTGTAGTGGTGTACAGCCAGATCAGGACAGGAAAAAGAGGAGATTGGGGACAGTGATGAGTGTTGGGAGTCTGAAAGTGTGTGAGGGTTGATAGCATGTAGATTTCTGAATGTTTGATAGGTAGGAGGGTGCTGGGGTTTGCGAGGAATTGTGAGTGTGAAGGAGAGAATGTTGTGGTTAGAGAGGGGAAGCGGTGAGTTATCTAGGTAGGAGATTGAACAGAGCCGGACGAAGACCAGGTCAAGGGTGTTATCGTCTTTGTGTGTTTCAGAGGTTGAGAGCTGTGAGAGGCCGAGAGAAGTGGTTAGTGATAGAAGCTGGGCTGCAGATGTGGAAGTGGTGCTGTTTATGGGGATGTTGAAGTCTCCCAGGATAAGGGTTGGGAGTTCTGAGGACAAGAAGTGCGGCAGCCAGGCAGAGAAATGGTCCAGGAAGTGGGTGGGTGGGCGAGCCTGGGGGCCGGCATATGACCGCTACTCTGAGGGAGAGGGGACAAAAGAGCATGATGGTGTGGACCTCAAAAGAAGGGAATGAGAGTGATGGAGCTGGGGGGATGACCTGGAAAGTGCATTCTAGGGACAAAAGTATGCCGATTCCAGCACCATGTCTGTTTGTGGGTCTTGGGGAATGTGAGAATTGTAAGCCACCATTGGAAATGGCAGCAGGAGAGACAGTGTCGGAATCCTGAATCCAGGTTTCCGTGAGGGCCAACAGATTAAGAGAGGTTTTCAGAAAATAATTGTGTACGAAAGGAAGCTTGTTACATACAGACCATGGATTCCAAATGGCACAATTAAAAGATATGAAGGAGTGCAAATAATATTAGTAAGATTATTAAGGTTTCGATGTGAGGTAGGGTAGGGGTTGAGGTTGGGTGATGGTGGACCAGGGTTGGGGGAGATGTCCCCTGAAATCAGTAGGAGTAGGAAGTTAAAAAGAAAGTAGCTTTTGGAATTGTATGAAGTTTTTTTGTGCAGTGTGTTTGGGCAAGATGGGCTGAGGTTTTTCAGGAAGGTGAGAAGTGCATGGAAGCTGTACATGGGAGAGGGAAGGAGAGAGGAGCTGATGTATATGAGTTGTGATGGAGGGGGGATTAGGCGGTGAATGTGGATTGCAAGGGAACCTAGGAGGATTGGAATAAAGCACATGGATAGAAGGGAGAGTAGAGTGTGGGTTACCTGACTTCTGCCCTGACTAACTGCCATGGAATAACTGCTTTATCACGACGCTTAGCTTCGTGATGCTTTGCTTCGGGATGCTTGTGTGCACCCCCACATGTGTGCACCCCCAAGGATGTTTCTAAATTTATAGTCCAGAACAAGAACTAAAAGAGCCACCTTGTCAGAATGCAGCATTAGTGCTGCACAAGATGGCACTTTTAGTTATTAATGCCTGGGTGGGAGACAGGTTCCCTTTATATAAGATAAAATGAGAAGATCCGTAGCTAAGGTGAATGACCTGTATGAGGCCAGAATTATCTAATAACGCACATGACAATGAGTTTTCTAAACTCATCCTGAGTTACATTCTGTACTATACCCCAGAGCTACATTCACTATTCTGCCGGTGCAATTACTGTGTATGAGTCGCCCACCAGGGCCGTGGGGTACCCGGCAGCGGGTCGATGTTCACGGGGGGATGTCACGGTGGCGACCCGGTCCGTGGCCCTGGGCGCCCAAGTAAAAGGGGAAAATCTTTAGAAGTGATTTTGGTGAATGGAGTTTATGTTCGTGATGCCACCTGTGGTATTTGGTCAGTAGGGACCGACGCTGATTTAAGGGGTCCGCTGGGGTGATTTTATGGCAGCTAGATGGTATACCTTCCCCCGGTGAAGTATGTCCCCAGGGCTCCCGGTGTGTAAATGGAAGATGGTGAATGGCGCAGTAAAGAACGAGGACACAGGGTTGCAGTCTCTTTACCTGGTTTACTGAAGGTAGCCACAGTCCAGGGCACCAGATCACAGGGCAGGCAGGGTCGAACCGGCTTGGAAGCGAATCCAGAGTCCCCTTTACCAGGTGGCGTTAAAAGCATTCCTCTAGTGCGGTGGTGTTGTAGTCCCTTACTACACTATGGCTTCAGATAAGGTCCTCACAGTTCTTCTCTCTGTCCCCCATATAGGATAGGACATAACCCGTATGACTGGTGACTGGAGCCTTTTTACAGGGACTCTAGCACGACCCGGGCCCTATAGGTGTCTCCTGGGTCTTAAGGCGGACAGGTAACTTGCAGTTCAGCTGTCCTGCCGGTCTCTGATGTAAGCCTAAAGGTACCATCACATTAAGCGACGCTGCAGCGATATAGACAACGATGCCGATCGCTGCAGCGTCGCTGTTTAGTCGTTGTGTGGTCGCTGGAGAGCTGTCACACAGATCGCTCTCCAGTGACCAACAATGCCGAGGTCCCCTGGTAACCAGGGTAAACATCGGGTTACTACACGCAGGGCTGCGCTTAGTAACCCGATATTTACCCTGGTTACCTAAAAAAAAAAAAACACTGCATACTCACATTCCAGTGTCTGTCGCGTCCCCCGCCGTCAGCTTCCCGCACTGACTGTGAGCGCCGGCCGGCCGTAAAGCAGAGCATAGCGGTGACGTCACCGCTGTGCTTTATGGCCGGCGCTCACAGTCAGTGCGGGAAGCTGACGGCGGGGGACGCGACAGACACCGGAATGTAAGTATGCAGTGTTGTTTTTTTTTTAGGTAACCAGGGTAAATATCGGGTTACTAAGCGCGGCCCTGCGCTTAGTAACCCGATGTTTACCATGGTTACCAGTGAAGACATCGCTGGATCGGCGTCACACACACCGATCCAGCGATGTCTGCGGGAGTCCAGCGACGAAATAAGGTTCGGGACTTCTAGCTCCGACCAACGATGTCACAGCAGGATCCTGATCGCTGCTGCGTGTCAAACACAACGATATCGCTATCCAGGACGCTGCAATATCACGGATCGCTATCGTTATCGTTGTTAAGTTGTTCAGTGTGAAGGTACCTTTAGAGTCCTTACAACCTCGGTGGTCCGGCAACCGCTTATCTGTGGCAGCCTGCTCTTAGCTGGTATCCTCTCCTGTGCTTCGCTCTCCTTCACGCTCACTGAACGATGTTCTTTCCTTCTGTATGTCTCTTTCCAGGAGCTGTAGTGCTTCAAACTACACGGCCCCTTCAGACCTTCTGACCATCTAGGTCGGTCTGCTCTCTTCTGTTTCTGACAATCTGAGCTCTCTTTCCCTCCAAACCAAAATATATATAGGGGGGTCACCTAGAAATAGGATCAAAAGCTCCCCCTTGTGGCCTGGAGTGTGAACATGTTGTGTGTATGGTGGTTACCTGATAAGAGTTATGCTTCATCACTTCCAAACGTAACATCACTCTCCCCATGAGGAAAGCAATGCTACTGTGATGACCAGGACCCTGGGGCGCCACATGTACATACATTACATTACTGATCCTATACTCATCCTGAGTTATATCCTGTATTATACCCCAGAGCTGCACTCACTATTCTGCTGGTGCAGTCACTGTGTACATTACATTACTGATCCTGAGTTACATCCTGTATTATACTCCAGAGCTGCACTCACTATTCTGCTGGTGCAGTCACTGTGTACATTACATTACTGATCCTGAGTTATATCCTGTATTATACCCCAGAGCTGCACTCACTATTCTGCTGGTGCAGTCACTGTGTACATTACATTACTGATCCTGAGTTACATCCTGTATTATACCCCAGAGCTGCACTCACTATTCTGCTGGTGCAGTCACTGTGTACATACATTACATTACTGATCCTGAGTTACCTCCTGTATTATACCCCAGAGCTGCACTCACTATTCTGCTGGTGCAGTCACTGTGTACATACATTACATTACTGATCCTGAGTTACATCCTGTATTATACCCCAGAGCTGCACTCACTATTCTGCTGCTGCAGTTGTCAAGGTAAAAATATACATCTTTATACACTTTTGTACTTTTATATATTCTTATGCTGTGAAACAATAAGTTTTTCCCTTCGCTTGCTAATGCATGTGTAATTGTATTTAAGATGGCTGCCAGTATTCACTTTTGCCTTAGTTTTCGTTCTTGCCAAGAATCTACTTTCGTTTCTGAAGCTAAAGTATCATTTCTGGAGAAATGGAAACTTAACAAGATGTGGACAAAGGAAGATTCATCATATGACATCAGAGCCAATCAGAAGGACTGAATACTAGATAAATTGCCTAAACCCCGCCTAACCCTGCCCTCTGCACACCTTCCCCCAATGGACTATATAATGTTATGTATATGAAATAAACAGTTGTTGTTGCTGTGACGTTACACACGAGCATGCAATGAGTTTGAACCAGCATTGTGTCTGACTCATTCTTATCCGGTACCAACATGCTCCTAATCTGATTTGGAATGACTGGTGGATGAAGGGTATTGTCGTGACGACCCCGACACAGTCACTGTGTACATACATTACATTACTGATCCTGAGTTACATCCTATATTATACCCCAGAGCTGCACTCACTATTCTGCTGGTGCAGTCACTGTGTACATACATTACATTACTGATCCTGAGTTATATCCTGTATTATACTCCAGAGCTGCACTCACTATTCTGCTGGTGCAGTCACTGTGTACATACATTACATTACTGATCCTGAGTTACTTCCTGCATTATACCCCAGAGCTGCACTCACTATTCTGCTGGTGCAGTCACTGTGTACATACATTACATTACTGATCCTGAGTTACCTCCTGTATTATACCCCAGAGCTGCACTCACTATTCTGCTGGTGCAGTCACTGTGTACATACATTACATTACTGATCCTGAGTTACATCCTGTATTATACTCCAGAGCTGCACTCACTATTCTGCTGGTGCAGTCACTGTGTACATGCATTACATTACTGATCCTGAGTTACCTCCTGTATTATACCCCAGAGCTGCACTCACTATTCTGCTGGTGCAGTCACTGTGTACATACATTACATTACTGATCCTGAGTTACATCCTGTATTATACTCCAGAGCTGCACTCACTATTCTGCTGGTGCAGTCACTGTGTACATGCATTACATTACTGATCCTGAGTTACCTCCTGTATTATACCCCAGAGCTGCACTCACTATTCTGCTGGTGCAGTCACTGTGTACATACATTACATTACTGATCCTGAGTTACATCCTGTATTATACTCCAGAGCTGCACTCACTATTCTGCTGGTGCAGTCACTGTGTACATACATTACATTACTGATCCTGAGTTACATCCTATATTATACCCCAGAGCTGCACTCACTATTCTGCTGGTGCAGTCACTGTGTACATACATTACATTACTGATCCTGAGTTATATCCTGTATTATACTCCAGAGCTGCACTCACTATTCTGCTGGTGCAGTCACTGTGTACATACATTACATTACTGATCCTGAGTTACTTCCTGCATTATACCCCAGAGCTGCACTCACTATTCTGCTGGTGCAGTCACTGTGTACATACATTACATTACTGATCCTGAGTTACCTCCTGTATTATACCCCAGAGCTGCACTCACTATTCTGCTGGTGCAGTCACTGTGTACATACATTACATTACTGATCCTGAGTTACATCCTGTATTATACTCCAGAGCTGCACTCACTATTCTGCTGGTGCAGTCACTGTGTACATACATTGCATTACTGATCCTGAGTTACATCCTGTATTATACCCCAGAGCTGCACTCACTATTCTGCTGGTGCAGTCACTGTGTACATACATTACATTACTGATCCTGAGTTACATCCTGTATTATACTCCAGAGCTACACTCACTGTTCTGCTGGTGCAGTCACTGTATACATACATTACATTACTGATCCTGAGTTACATCCTGTATTATACCCCAGAACTGCACTCGCTATTCTGCTGGTGCAGTCACTGTGTACACACATTACATTACTGATTCTGAGTTACATCCTGTATTATACCCCAGAGCTGCACTCGCTATTCTGCTGGTGCAGTCACTGTGTACATACATTACATTACTGATCCTGAGTTACATCCTGTATTATACCCCAGAGCTGCACTCACTATTCTGCTGGTGCAGTCACTGTGTACATACATTACATTACTGATCCTGAGTTACATCCTGTATTATACTCCAGATATACACTCACTATTCTGCTGGTGCAGTCACTGTACATACATTACATTACTGATCCTGAGTTACATCCTGTATTATACTCCACAGCTGCACTCACTATTCTGCTGGTGCAGTCACTGTGTACATACATTACATTACTGATCCTGAGTTACATCCTGTATTATACTCCAGAGCTGCACTCACTATTCTGCTGGTGCAGTCACTGTGTACATACATTACATTACTGATCATGAGTTACATCCTGTATTATACTCCAGAGCTGCACTCACTATTCTGCTGGTGCAGTCACTGTGTACATACATTACATTACTGATCCTGAGTTACATCCTGTATTATACCCCAGAGCTGCACTCGCTATTCTGCTGGTGCAGTCACTGTGTACATACATTACATTACTGATCCTGAGTTACATCCTGTATTATACCCCAGAGCTGCACTCACTATTCTGCTGGTGCAGTCACTGTGTACATACATTACATTACTGATCCTGAGTTACATCCTGTATTATACTCCAATGCTGCACTCACTATTCTGCTGGTGCAGTCACTGTGTACATACATTACATTACTAATCCTGAGTTACATCCTGTATTATACCCCAGAGCTGCACTCGCTATTCTGCTGGTGCAGTCACTGTGTACATACATTACTGATCCTGAGTTACATCCTGTATTATACTCCAGTGCTGCACTCACTATTCTGCTAGTGCAGTCACTGTGTACATACATTACATTACTGATCCTGAGTTACCTCCTGTATTATACTCCAGAGCTGCACTCACTATTCTGCTGGTGCAGTCACTGTGTACATACATTACATTACTGATCCTGAGTTACATCCTGTATTATACTCCAGAGCTGCACTCACTATTCTGCTGGTGCAGTCACTGTGTACATACATTACATTACTGATCCTGAGTTACATCCTGTATTATACCCCAGAGCTGCACTCACTATTCTGATGGTGCAGTCACTGTGTACATACATTACATTACTGATCCTGAGTTACATCCTGTATTATACTCCAGAGCTGCACTCACTATTCTGCTGGTGCAGTCACTGTGTATATACATTACATTACTGATCCAGAGTTACATCATGTATTATACTCCAGAGCTGCACTCACTATTCTATTAGTGCTCGGAGATTTAGTTTTCATCACCTCAGCTGGATGATTTACAGCTAATAGCCAGGCTGAGTACATGTGGGGGTTGCCTAGTTGCTAGGGAATCCCCACATGTATTCAAGCTGTCTATTAGCCGTAAATCATCAAGCTGAGGTGATGAAAACTAAATGTCTGAGCAGTCATAAATACTCAGAGATCACCCAAGCGTTCTCTGGAAAACCCGAGCTACGAGTATACTCGCTCATCATTAATAATAACTAAATAATAATAATTGTCCTGGGTACAGCCCTCCATGTGGTCAAACATGATATTGCAGCCAATATACAACCTCCTTTTTTGTTTGTGTGAAATATTTAATGTAACACCTATAATAATTCAGTGTTTATTTCCCATGATCTTCAGCAACAGGAAATAAAAAGAGCTATATGATATTTTTTTTTTTTTACTTTCTATAGATGTACTTTCTCTTACAGTTCCATTATTACATGTACCCAAAGAACATTCAAACTGATAACAATAATGTTACAATTTCTCCTCCCTCCTTTTCTTTTCAGATATAGAAGAAAAATAATCAGATTTTTTTACCTTTCAACGTGTTACTTTGGTATGAAAGGAGTAGTTGTGATTATCCTGGGTGCTGGCAGTGTAGAAGAGTATGTGTTAACTATGGCAACCAGAAAAAGTCCTACTGTTTTCTTTATTGAAGTTTTTAGTTTTAGTATAAAAAAAATACAAATAATGAACTAATTGGTCACTAATATAGATCTACAGGAGCTTTTCTTACTGCTCTCGTAGTAACTGGTGAAAGAACTTTCTTGTAGAATTTTCTTAGAACTTTTCTCTTTTTTACTTATATGTGTCACATTACTCAAGTGCTCCCCCTAGTGGTGGACATATGTTGTAACAAAACTATTGTCAGGTATCAGAATCTATAAAATAATGGACAATAGTCACAATTAGGTGATATTTTGAGCCTAGCAATCAGTTGATGACTCTAGGCATGTAAGACATTGGGTGAAATAGCAATGTCTGCTGTCATGTGTGGAAGTTATGGGTCTTAGCATTTCCTCTTCTACACCTCTGCACCAGTCCATTAGTGCATAGTTCAGGCAGTCTCCTATACAGCAGTAACCTGTATACAATATACTGCACTCATGAGATCTAAAAAAAAGAAAAGCAGCACAAAAAAACTGAAAAAAAGTGGACTTTGTTGCCTGAACGGCGTGGCGACGTTTCGGATGTAGTATCCTTTTTCAAGCCTGAAAATGTATATATATATATATATATATATATATATATATATATATATATATATAAATAATACACATACCTGGTATCGACATATTCATAAAAGTCCAACCTATCAATCTATAAAGACAATAAACCTGACTGATAAACCCTGTAAACGTAAAAAAAAATTAAAGAATGCCAAAATTACGTGGGTTTTTTTTTGTCTCCGCAATTCCATGAAAAAGGCTTTAACAAGTGAGAAAAAAAGGTCACATCTATCCTAAAATGATATTAATAAAAAGGTCGTCTCGACCAGCCAAAAATAAATCGTCACTAAGCTCCATCAGCAGAATAATGAAAATGTTACAGGTCTCGGAAAATGGCGACTCACCGCTAACATTTTTGGTTTGCAAACTTTTGATCTTATTTGGCCACTTAACCCCTTAGCGACCGCCGATACGCCTTTTAACAGCGGCCGCTAAGGGTACTTAAACCACAGCGCCGTTAATTAACGGCGCTGTGGAAAAAGTCCATAGCGCCCCCCAGAGGCCGATTTTCTCCGGGGTCTCGGCTGCCGAGGGTAGCCGAGACCCCAGAGAACATGATTCGGGGGGTTTTTAACCCACCCCGCATTTGCGATCGCCGGTAATTAACCGTTTACCGGCGATCGCAAAAAAAAAAAAAAAAAGCGATCTCTTTTTAATTTCTCTGTCCTCCGATGTGATCGCACATCGGAGGACAGAGAAAAGGGGTCCCAGGTGGCCCCCCAATACTCACCTAGCTCCCCCGATGCTCCTCGTGTCTCCCGGTGGGCGCCGCCATCTTCAAAATGGCGGGCGCATGCGCAGTGCGCCCGCCGGCCGGCACCGGGAGAATCTTTGGGGTCTCGGCTGCCGGGGGTAGCCGAGACCCCAAAGAGCACGATCGGGGTCGGTATTACCGACCCCTGTTTTGCGATCGCCGGTAATTAACTGTTTACCGGCGACCGCAAAAAAAAAAAAAAAAAAAGTAAAGTGTAATTCTCTGTCCTCTGATGTGATCGCACATCAGAGGACAGAGAAATAGGGGGATTCGGGGACCCTAGCATACTCACCTAGGTCCCTGGATCCTCTTGCTGCTCCTCCTGGCCGCCTGCAGCAGAACATGGCGGACGCATGCCCAGTGCGCCCGCCATCTGTCTCCATCTGCCGGCCGGCAGGAGAACAGCAGTTGGGGCTAAAATTAGGGTTAGGGTTAGGGTTAGGGGTAGGGTTAGGGTTAGGGTTAGGTTAGGGGTAGGGTTAGGGGTAGGGTTAGGTTAGGGGTAGGGTTAGGGTTAGGTTAGGGTTAGGGGTAGGGTTAGGGTTAGGGGTAGGGTTAGGGTTAGGGGTAGGGGTAGGGTTAGGGGTAGGGGTAGGGTTAGGGTTAGGGGTAGGGTTAGGGGTAGGGTTAGGTTAGGGGTAGGGTTAGGGGTAGGGTTAGGTTAGGGTTAGGGGTAGGGTTAGGGTTAGGTTAGGGTTAGGTTAGGGGTAGGGTTAGGGGTAGGGTTAGGTTAGGGGTAGGGCTAGGGTTAGGGCTAGGGTTGGGGCTAAATTTAGGGTTAGGGTTGGGGCTAAATTTAGGGTTAGGATTGGGGCTAAACTTAGGGTTAGGCTTCTTTCACACTTACGTCGGTACGGGGCCGTCGCAATGCGTCGGCCCGACATACCGACGCACGTTGTGAAAATTGTGCACAACGTGGGCAGCAGCTGTAGTTTTTCAACACATCCGCTGCCCAATCTATGTCCTGGGGAGGAGGGGGCGGAGTTACGGCCACGCATGCGCGGTCAGAAATGGCGGATGCGACGTACAAAAAAAGTTTCATTGAACTTTTTTTGTGCCGATGCTCCGCCAAAACACAACTGATCCAGTGCACGACGGACGCGACGTGTGGCCATCCGTCACGATCCGTCGGCAATACAAGTCTATGGGCAAAAAACGCATCCTGCGGGCACATTTGCAGGATCCGTCTCTTGTCCAAAACGACGGATTGCGACGGAATGCCAAACGACGCAAGTGTGAATGTAGCCCTAGGGTTAGGGTTGGAGCTAAAGTTAGGGCTAGGGTTGGGGCTAAAGTTAGGGTTAGAGCTGGGATTAGGGTTAGGGTTTGGATTAGGGTTGGTATTAGGGTTAGGGTTGGCATTAGGGTTACGCTTGGGATTAGGGTTAGGTTTGGGATTAGGGTTAAGGTTAGGGTTGTGATTAGGGGTGTATTGGGATTAGGGTTAGGTTTGAGGTTAGGGTTGAGATTAGGATTAGGGGTGTGTTGGATTTAGGGTTTTGATTAGGGTTATGGTTAGGGTTGACATTAGGGTTGTTTTGGGGTAAGGGTTGTGATTATGGTTAGGGTTAGTGATTAGGATTATGGATGAGGTTGGGATTAGGGTTAGGGGTGTGTTGGGGTTAGGGTTGGAGCTAGAATTGGGGGGTTTCCACTGTTTAGGTACATCAGGGGGTCTCCAAATACGACAGCCAATTTTGCGCTCAAAAAGTCAAATGGTGCTCCCTCCCTTCTGAGCTCTGCCGTGCGCCCAAACAGTGGGTTACCCCCACATATGGGGCATCAGCGTACTCGGGATAAATTGGACAACAACTTCTGGGGTCCAATTTCTCTTGTTACCCTTGTGAAAATAAAAACTTGGGGGCTACAAAATCTTTTTTGTGAAAAAAATAATATTTTTTATTTTCACGACTCTGCATTCTAAACTTCTGTGAAGCACTTGGGCATTCAAAGTTCTCACCACACATCTAGATAAGTTCCTTGGGGGGTCTAGTTTCCAAAATGGGGTCACTTGTGGAGGGTTTCTACTGGTTAGGTACATCAGGGGCTCTGCAAACGCAACATAATACCCGCAGACCATTCTATCAAAGTCTGCATTCCAAAACGGCGCTCCTTCCTTCCGAGCTCTGCCGTGCGCCCAAACAGTGGTTTACCCCCACATATGGGGCATCAGCGTACTCGGGATAAATTGGACAACAACTTCTGGGGTCCAATTTCTCTTGTTACCCTTGTGAAAATAAAAATTTGGTGGCTAAAAAATCTTTTTTGTGGAAAAAAAAAAAAATTTTATTTTCACGGCTCTGCATTATAAACTTCTGTGAAGCACTTGGGCATTCAAGGTTCTCACCACACATCTAGATAAGTTCCATGGGGGGTCTAGTTTCCAAAATGGGGTCAATTGTGGGGGATTTCTACTGTTTAGGCACATCAGGGGCTCTCCAAACGCGACATGGCGTCCGATCTCAATTCCAGCCAATTCTACATTGAAAAAGTAAAACGGCACTCTTTCTCTTCCAAGCTCTGCGGTGCGCCCAAACAGTGGTTTACCCCCACATATTGGGTATCGACGTACTCAGGAGAAATTGCACAACAACTTTAGTGGTCTAATTTCTCCTGTTACCCTTGTGAAAATAAAAATTTGTGGGCAAAAAGATCATTTTTGTAGAAAAAATGCAATTTTTTTTTTCACGGCTCTACGTTATAAACTTCTGTGAAGCACATGGGGGTTCAAAGTGCTCACCACACATCTAGATAAGTTCCTTAAGGGGTTTAGTTTCCAAAATGGTGTCACTTGTGGGGGGTTTCCACTGTTTAGGCACATCAGGGGCTCTCCAAACGCGACATGGCGTCCAATCTCAATTCCAGCCAATTCTACATTGAAAAAGTAAAACGGCACTCCTTCTCTTCCAAGCTCTGCGGTGCGCCCTAACAGTTGTTTACCCCCACATATTGGGTATCAGCGTACTCAGGAGAAATTGCTCAACAACTTTTGTGGTCTAATTTCTCCTGTTACCCTTGTGAAAATAAGAATTTGTGGGCGAAAAGATCATTTTTGTGTAAACAAAAGCGATTTTTTATTTTCACGGCTCTACGTTATAAACTTCTGTGAAGCACTTGGGGGTTCAAAGTGCTCACCACACATCTAGATAAGTTCCTTAAGGGGTGTAGTTTCCAAAATGGTGTCACTTGTGGGGAGTTTCCACTGTTTAGGTACATCAGGGGCTCTCTAAATGTGACATGGTGTCCGATCTCAATTCCAGCCAATTCTGCATTGAAAAAGTCAAACGGCGCTCCTTCACTTCTAAGTTCTGCGGTGCACCCAAACAGTGGTTTACCCCCACATATGGGGTATTGTCGTATTCAGGAGAAATTGCATAACAAAATTTATGGTTACATTTCTGTTTTTACACTTGTGAAAATAAAAAAAATGGTTCTGAATTAAGATGTTTGCAAAAAAAAGTTAAATGTTCATTTTTTCCTTCCACATTGTTTCAGTTCCTGTGAAGCACGTAAAGGGTTAATAAACTTCTTGAATGTGGTTTTGAGAACCTTGAGGGGTGTAGTTTTTAGAATGGTGTCACACTTCATTATTTTCTATCATATAGACCCCTCAAAATGACTTCAAATGTGATGTGGTCCCTAAAAAAAAATGGTGTTGTAAAAATGAGAAATTGCTGGTCAACTTTTAACCCTTATAACTCCCTAACAAAAAAAATTTTTGTTTCCAAAATTGTGCTGATGTAAAGTAGACATGTGGGAAATGTTATTTATTAACTATTTTTCGTGACATATCTCTCTGATTTAAGGGCATAAAAATACAAAGTTTTAAAATAGCAAAATTTTAAAAATTTGCGCCATATTTCCGTTTTTTTCATAAATAATCGCAAGTAATATCGAAGAAATGTTACCACTAACATGAAGTACAATATGTCACGAAAAAACAATCTCAGAATCAGCGGGATCCGTTGAAGCGTTCCAGAGTTATAACCTCATAAAGTGACAGTGGTCAGAATTGCAAAAATTGGCCTGGTCATTAAGTACCAAATTGGCTCTGTCACTAAGGGGTTAAATAACAATAATAATAATAATAATAATAATAATAATAATAATAATAAAACCTGGACATGTTTGGTATTGCAGTAATCGTATTGAGGAGGAGAATCATATTGCATGGTTATTTTTACCACAAAATGTACACCTTAAAAACAATTCCCCAAAAATAATGTCAGAATTGTGTTTTTTTTTTCACAATTTCACCACGCAAGGAGTTTTTGTTTACTGTTTGCACAGGAAATTCAATGTATTTTATCTGTAACTCTCTAATTAGGCATCTATCAGGCTGGACCAGGTGCCTCATGTCTGATCATGATCTAGTCTATCTATATAATCGTCTAAGGGTCACTTCTGTCTGTTTGTCTGTCATGAAAATCCCGCGTCGTTGATTGGTCGCGGCAGGCAGCGACCAATCAGTGACAGCTACAGTCCCGCCGCGAATCGGCCCCTCCCTACTCCCCTCCAGTCAGCGCCCACATAGCGTTTTATTAGTCCGTTAACGCTGCCATTACCCCTGCAAGTGTGACCAACATTTTACTATTGATGCTGCCTATGCAGCATCAATAGTAAAAAGATCTAATGTTAAAAATAGTAATAAAAAAAAAATCATTATATTCTCACTTTCCAGCACCTTTCCTGTTCCTCGCGACGCTCCAGTCGCAAGAATGCATTGCGGCAATGACTCGAGATCATGTAGCGGTCTCACGAGATGATGACGTAGCGGTCTCGCGAGACTGCTACATCATCACGTGTTATTGCCGCAATGCATTCTTTTGACCGGAGCATTGAGAGGAGCATCGCTAAAGGCCTGGGCTGGATCCGGGGGCTGCCGGAAGGTGAGTAAATAACTATTTTTTAATTTAATTCTTTTTTAAACAGTAATATGGTGCCCACATTGCTATATACTATGTGGGATGTGTTATATACTACATGGCCTGTGTTATATACTACATGGGCTGTGTTATATACTACATGGGCTGTGTTATATACTGCGTGGGCTGTATTATATACTGCAAGGGCTGTGTTATATACTACGTGGGCTGTGTTATATACTACATGGGCTGTGTTATATACTACATGGGCTGTGTTATATACTACATGGGCTGTGTTATATACTGCGTGGGCTGTATTATATACTGCATGGGCTGTGTTATATACTACGTGGGCTGTGTTATATACTGCGTTGGCTGTGTTATATACTACATGGGCTGTGCTATATACTACATGGGCTGTGTTATATACTATGTGGGCTGTGTTATATACTGAGTGGGCTGTGTTATATGTTGCATGGCCTGTGTTACATACTACGTGGCTGTGTTATATACTACGTGGGCTGTGTTATATACTACTTGGGCTGTGCTATATACTATGTGGCTGTGCTATATACTACGTGGGCAGCACGGTGGCGCAGTGGTTAGCACAGCAGCCTTGCAGTGCTGGAGTCCTGGGTTCTAATCCCACCTTGGACAACATCTGCAAAGAGTTTGTATGTTCTCTCCGTGTTTGCGTGGGTTTCCTCCGGGCACTCCGGTTTCCTCCCACATTCCAAAGACATACTGATAGGGAATTTAGATTGTGAGCCCCATCTGGGACAGCGATGATAATGTGTGCAAACTGTAAAGCGCTGCGGAATATGTTAGCGCTATATAAAAATAAAGATTATTATTATTACTACGTGGCTGTGCTATATACTACGTGGGCTGTGTTATATACTACTTGGGCTGTGTTATATACTATGTGGGCTGTGTTATATACTGCATGAGCAGTGCTATATACTACTATACACATTTTAGAATACCCGATGCATTAGAATCGGACCACCATCTAGTTTACAATAGAATGATATTTTACCTGCAATACCAAGTCTGACCACAGGGAGTGCTGTCCAATAAAAACCCAATTCCCTATTTCCTTACTCATCTGCCTGGGTAAGACTGGGACAGAGCAGTATAATCTGGTATTATTCTAATATCTTTTTCCGGCCCTTTGACTCTTTATACTTTGTGGTTTGGAGAGACCTCAGAGCATAATAAACGTCTTTTCAGAGCAGATTAGTTTCAGACCAAATTTTATTTTGACTGAATGGAATCTCTCAATGTGAGCGCATCATCTGCAAAAAATGAAATTCAGGACATTTCGCTCGCCTTTAGACACAGCACTTGGGCAGCAAAAGTGAATCTTTCAAGTTGGAGATTGAAAACTTAGCCGTGACTATGTCATGAGAAGTCTGCAACTCAAGGTAGAGCAAAGATGGCGGCTTGAAGAAAGCGATAAGACGCCAGGTTCAAAAGTCTCTCCACAAAAGACATCTCACCCAGTTCTCTGCCAGTGTCTGCACCAGGGACTCTGTGTAATGTATTCATATAATCAAAGACCTGGAAGTATAATAGCTCGGATGATCTGCCACGGTGTTACTCCATAAATTATCGCCTAAATGCACTGATACATTATACATTTCTGCAAGTCAGCCTTTTCTTATCAACCTAGTCCCAATTTCCTTCTCTCTTCACACAGAAAACATCAAAAGATAAAAGCTACTCGGATAGATTTTAAATGCGCTTTTCTGCAAACCTGCAAAAAAAACAAAAAAAACCCTTAAAACGTGCCATGTGGTACCTGCGAAAAAAATAAAAAAATCCCAATGAGCTGCTTTCTATGTCGTTTTCAAGTTACAGTAACCCGGTGTCATTGTCACCTCGCTCTAATGTTCTCTTTGTAGTTGTTTTTCCTTTGTAACCTGACTAGCCTGTACGATTGCTCAGATGTTCGATGTAATGTACCGAAGCAGACGTAGCAGAGCCGGATGTGTAATATTGCGCATTTCACTGTCATAGCTCGATATGTGGTTTTTACGTGGGACTGGTGGGAAGCCTGGTCCCCTGACGTAGATCACTATGGGAATAGAAACACATTCAGCCCTGCTACATCTTATCATTATTATTATATCCCACCTGTGCATCTTTTTCTCAGGAGAGCGCGGCGTGCAATGATATCTGAAGTTGTGGCTATTGTAGAAAATCCAGCCAATAAAGCTGACATTTCTTTTAGTGACCCCCCATGATGCATAATTTTGCCTCGTTTCCCTCTTGATGTAGTTTACTTTGTCCTTTCTATCTTACCTACTTTTGCCAGTGTTGGATAAAGTGGATGAACATTGATACATAATTGTGTTTGTGTAAATAAATAAACAGTTCGGAATGTTCCAACCTTGAACTGTTACATTGTTGCAATTTACTTTGTCCTTTCTATCTTACTTACTTTTGCCAGTGTTGGATAAAGGGGATGAACGTTGATACATAATTGTGTTTGCGTAAATAAATAAACAGTTCGGAATGTTCCAGCCTTGAACTGTTACATTGTTGCAATCGTTCTGTGAGTGGGGAGCTTTGTGATCGATGGCTTCTCGTGTTTTACTGGGGTTCTACTTTAAATGACGCCCTGGAAAGTCATGATCATGGGTGTGAGGGTAGATGACTACATGTGCTCCAGGTATTGGATGTGTCCATTATTATAGAGGGGGCACAAAAGACCCTTCCTGACCAGGATAAAGGGGACGCAATGGATTCATTTAAACATTTGATATGATTCCCAGCAATGTGGAGTACGTCGCTCAGTGTATGGGGGGTGCTCCAGTAGGGGTCCGACCCTTAATTCAATAGTAAGAAAGATTTGGCGCTGATCAATGTGCTGATTAAGAAGGCAAATAGTTTATTTTGTGCCATCCAAAGTACTAATTATAACAATTGTTTTTTTTCTGTCCATCATCTATCCTACATGTCTAGGCACTGCCGTCATTGTGGTATTGGCGTCATTATCACATCGAGCCTAAAAATGTAATAAAAAAAAAATAAAGATTATTATTCTTCCTCGCTTTGCCATTTCTAATGAAGGCCTGGATTGTAGACCGAAACGTCAATTCTTAGATCACTTTGCACTATTTTGTGTTCTTAACCCTCCCTGAGTCTTTCCTACTTTCCCATCAATTTGTATTGTATCTGGCAGTCATTATTTATACACGACTAGGAAGGAACCCCGTCTCTCAGGAAATCGGGGATTCTCTAATGGCCGTTCAGCAATTCTCTCCAGCCCAAAATGTGTTAGCTCTCTCTTTAGAAGTCTATGGCTCAGCGATCTCCATGACCCCCATACTGTATGCGGCTGTGATAGGGGGTCTGGTGGGGTCCCAGAGGTTTGGATCTTCCACCAACCTTCACCCCTTTCTAATATTTCTGATCTTGAATACAAAGTATCATCTTGAGATGCCCCGGTCACAAGGACTCTGACTCTGACTATGGGTTGTGTAAAGAGTCAGGGACATAATTGGTGCCACCGGCGTGAACGCTCCTATTAATCTTGGCTTTTCTCTTCTCTTGTAGGTAAGTGGCTGCTCTGATCTCCATTGTGTCTTTGATTCCGGAGCGTCGCAGATGAGGTATCGTATAAGTGGGAGTTTATCATGTCACTTGTTGCTGCCGATACCATGGTGACTGTGACTTACAGAACAGACGATGGGGCGAGGGGAGGGAGCAGACGCTCGAGATTTTCTCTCCTTGTGATGGCTTCTTCTCAATAACAAAAGGCTTAAAATGTGTTTTATCTATTAGGCATAAAGGATTAGACCATAAGTAATGATGGACGGGTCCCTGCGCCAATAACTGCCCCTATAATGGTGTCTGACCCTGCGACGGTCACTTCTTGCTCCACTTAAACCCTCCAACCTTCACTTCTTCTTTATTCCCGGGTCCTCATCCTTCATCCTAGTTCATGTCCCAGATCACTTTTATCCTCTTATTTCATTGATACAATGTATCCCTTCCCTTTCTATAGGGGGAGGTGGGTACAGTAAGGTATAATGGACCCCTATGGTGGGAAAAATGTTAGCTTTGTGTGGCCGTGGACGTCACTGACTTCTAAAGCCAAGTTTGCAGGTTTGTTGTGATACAAATTTTGCTAGTGAGTTTTTAAAAATCCCATTTCACATGTTGCAGAAAAAAAAATCTGCACAAAATTGGAAAGTCTGGTGTGGAGCTCAATAGTAGAACATGCGCATGTTTTTGGAAATTGTTCATTGTAGATTTCATCCTCTTCAATGCTTTGTAATCAAGTAGGCGGAAACCTGCCGACAAATCCGCAACGAAATCCACACGTTTTGCTTTTATTTATGGATTTGTGACCAAATCTGCAATGGAAATGTTCCGCAATGTGTCAACATGGCCTTATAGTTTTATAATCTAAAGCTAAATATTTAATTTGCCCTAATATGTTATGTAATATAATTTTTGATAAATGTTCTTGGATTATTTAAAGGGATTGTAAACAGTAAGCTCTACTTATACACACCCCAGGGTCACTGCTGCGCCTCCTCTTCTGCCCCTGACTGGTGTTTGGTTGCAGTGGAGACATAATAATAATAGTGCTGCAGTCAATCACTGAGCTCAGAGGCATCTACACTGGCACAGCTGCTACGATCAGTGATTGGTTGTAACCCTGTCGACACGACATCACTTCATCCAAGCAACAGATTCAGGGGCAGCATAGGAGGCACAGAGATGGACCCCAGGAGGGTATGTACAGCTTTGTTTTGTTTTTAAAGGTAGCTGAGCCTATGGGCAAAAGTTTTTGGAAAGGGGACAACCCCTTTAAAATGGGGCTTGCGACTATTAAAATAGCTGTCTCTCTAGTGCCCCCTATAGGTAACATGTCTAAAAATATAATGCAAAATTGTTGTCTCTCTAGTGCCCCCTATAGGTAACATGTCTAAAAATATAATGCAAGATTGATGTCTCTCTAGTGCCCCCTATAGGTGACATGTCTAAAAATATAATGCAAAATTGATGTCTCTCTAGTGCCCCCTATAGCTAACATGTCTAAAAATATAATGCAAAATTGCTGTCTCTCTAGTGCCCCCTATAGGTGACATGTCTAAAAATATAATGCAAAATTGCTGTCTCTCTAGTGCCCCCTATAGGTGACATGTCTAAAAATATAATGCAAAATTGCTGTCTCTCTAGTGCCATCTATAGGCAACATGTCTAAAAATATAATGCAAAAGTGCGGTCTCTCTAGTGCCCCCTATAGGTAACATGCCTAAAAATATAATGCAAAATTGCTCTCTCTCAAGTGCCCCCTATAGGTGACATGTCTAAAAATATAATGCAAAATTGATGTCTCTCTAGTGCCCCCTATGGGTGACATGCCTAAAAATATAATGCAAAATTGCTGTCTCTCTAGTGCCACCTATAGGCAACATGTCTAAAAATATAATGCAAAATTGCTGTCTCTCTAGTGCCACCTATAGGTAACATGTCTAAAAATATAATGCAAAATTGCTGTCTCTCTAGTGCCCCCTATAGGTGACATGTCTAAAAACATAATGCAAAATTGATGTCTCTCTAGTGCCCCCTATAGGTGACATGTCTAAAAATATAATGCAAAATTTCTGTCTCTCTAGTGCCACCTATAGGTAACATGTCTAAAAATATAATGCAAAATTGCTGTCTCTCTAGTGCCCCCTATAGGTGACATGTCTAAAAACATAATGCAAAATTGATGTCTCTCTAGTGCCCCCTATAGGTGACATGTCTAAAAATATAATGCAAAATTGCTGTCTCTCTAGTGCCCCCTATAGGTGACATGTCTAAAAATATAATGCAAAATTGCTGTCTCTCTAGTGCCATCTATAGGCAACATGTCTAAAAATATAATGCAAAAGTGCGGTCTCTCTAGTGCCCCCTATAGGTGACATGTCTAAAAATATAATGCAAAATTGCTGTCTCTCTAGTGCCCCCTATAGGGGACATGTCTAAAAACATAATGCAAAATTGATGTCTCTCTAGTGCCCCCTATAGGTGACATGTCTAAAAATATAATGCAAAATTGCTGTCTCTCTAGTGCCACCTATAGGTAACATGTCTAAAAATATAATGCAAAATTGCTGTCTCTCTAGTGCCCCCTATAGGTGACATGTCTAAAAATATAATGCAAAATTGATGTCTCTCTAGTGCCCCCTATAGGTGACATGTCTAAAAATATAATGCAAAATTGCTGTCTCTCTAGTGACACCTATAGGTGACATGTCTAAAAATATAATGCAAAATTGCTGTCTCTCAAGTGCCCCCTATAGGTGACATGTCTAAAACTATAATGCAAACTTGTTGTCTCTCTAGTGCCACCTATAGGTGACATGTCTAAAAATATAATGCAAGATTGTTGTCTCTCTAGTGCCCCCTATAGGTGACATGTCTAAAAATATAATGCAAAATTGTTGTCTCTCTAGTGCCCCCTATAGGTGACATGTCTAAAAATATAATGCAAAATTGCTGTCTCTCTAGTGCCCCCTATGGGTGACATGCCTAAAAATATTTGATCCGGAAGTGTTGCAACATAGTAAGTTCCTGGAATGAGACGCCATGTTTCTGACTCTACTACTGGAGATCTACCGTATCTTACGGTAAAGCCCCTTGGATCTCAACTGGGAAAATAACTGGATCAGAGATCACAGCGGTTAACCATCCTGATCGGTTCCTTTTTTTTGGGGGGGGAGGGGTCAGAAATGGGGAAAATGTTCCGATAAGGAATGGAACCTTCCTAGATTTTTCACAGACTGAACAAAAGGGCGGAGGCTCCTGCTGCAGCCAGTTGTCATACAGCCAGACACAGGATAGTGAAGGGCAGCGAAGGGGGGGGGGGGGACATGACCGATTTCTCGGGAAACAATAGAGAAGATTTCTTGATACATTTCTTACTTTTATCATAATATGAAACCACATTGGATCAAAGAAAGGAGCTGATTTTTCTTTGACTTTTCCGAGTTCCGTTTTCGAGCGCAGACACTAAGTGGACGAAGCCTTTAAGGTCTGCGTTGTTATCCAGCGCTGGCCATAAGTGGCCATGAACAGTGATTTGCCCACATTTCCGAACATATATTATTGCGCGGAGGTTTAATAACCTTCTCGGATCCCCTGTGCGGAGGTGCAGATACAATGTGATAGATAATATACGAGGTGTTTTTGATGAAATGAGATTTCATTCAAACGGTTCTAGAAGAACCAAAAAAAGAAAAAAAGAGCATTTTATACATAAGAAAACCCGAAGAAAACATCCCGAGACGCTCCGACCTTGAGCCAATGATGTGCCGACGCCTCGGCTCTCCACCTTTTACCCGGGAGACGCTCTCGTTTCCTTTTTCATTGGCTTCCAATCCAATTTGAATAAAAATGAATTTCAATTGGCCGCGCCGTGTATTTCGGGGATTCGTGCAATTAGATGTATGAATATGAGACCTAATGTGATTATAGACAAGCGTTCCGCTACGGCGGCTGCAATACCGTCATTCTTTCCTGCTTTATTGAGCAGCCAAAGCAGCGGAGACGAGAGGACCACTTACAAGCAGCCGCGCGGCGACTTCTCTCATGTTTATGTATAAAGTTAGGCTGTATTTTTATATATATATATATATATATATATATATATATATATATATATACAAAAAGGTCCAACTTTCCGTGTTAATTAATTCCTTATTATTATTTTGATGGGGTTCAATGTTCAGTTTTGCAATAACTGAGGAGCTCCAAATCCTTCTCATAGACTATACCGCAAATGTCAAACATTCAGTTACCTGCAGCCACCACTAGAGGGAGCTCACCACTATTTATCATTGAGTTTAAAGGGAACTTATCACCAGGTTTTACCCCTTTTAACCCTTCCATCATTAGTTTCTGTATTTCAGCGAAAGTCTCAACTAGACTTATAGTAAACACCAATATCATTGCATGCATAAGAAAGGAAAACTCTTGCGCTGTATTAATTCTGGGTTTTATGTGTCCACTGGGGGTTACCAGACCATGCAAGTGTCCAGCCCGCGCCAGGGCCAGTTTCTTGATTGACATGTGTGCTCCTTCCTTTGCTGTACAAAATTTAGTGCTATTTTCTTTTGCATGGGAAAACAATTCCCCATTTCTTACCTGGTCCCACTCTAACTATTGGCCATTACAGAGAATTGCTCATGCCCTTTTTTTTTTTTTAAAGGGGTTGTATCATCAACTAAAATGTTTTAAACATTTGTTAGAATGTTGCAAAATAAAGAAGGAAGCGATGTTCATCTCACAGATCCCTACTGATACCGGTCTGTGAGATTTCTGCTCTCTCCAGACCTACATGCGACCTCTGCATTTAGTCACTGGTTGCAGCATTACCGATTGATCATTACTGCAATAAGTGATTGGCTGCAGCGGTCACAGATTTGTCCAAATGGTGCATCGAGTACAAAGACTTTGCTTGTATTTCCTGGACAGACGTCACTTTTGCATTGGCATCAATGTGTCGGTCACCACTGCAGTCAGTGATTGGCTGCAGTGGTCACATTTCTGTCCAAATGCTGCAGGAAGTACAAAGGCGTGCTGTGAATGTCCTAGTCTGCCAGGACAGACATGTTACCTCTGCAGCTAATGTGATGGTTTGATCAGGGAGATCAATCTACAGATATAACAGGTCCATGTACTATAATAAATATTTACATTATAATGTATCAAGAGACGGAATGGAAAAATCACTAGAACCGTCCGCCATCAAACTTTCCTTCCAATCCTTCCAATCCAAGTGTAACCTCCCTGGGAGCAAAAGAAGGAGTCAAGGAAGTGAGAAGAATCGGGGGAGGATGGAAGAACAGAAGTTTTGATTCAGACAAAATGTATCAAAACCGAATCCAATCTGCCGGCAAAATTTGAGCAAGTCTGCCAATCTTCAGAGAGTCGTTCATCTCTAACCGTTACTTTACTTTGTATCTAGTCCTTGTTTGTCAGTATCTTGAATGCGCACTGTGATACCGTGTCTCACCTGTAGGGGCACTGCAGGGAAACTGAAGCCTTACTACAAGACTGTAGATCACAGCGATCACTGAAGGTCTCGGCTGTGGCAACTTCATGATCAAAGGCATTGTCCAAACCGGAGATAGGTGTTGGCAGTTCTCCTTTAATAGGGGGCAGGTAATATCAATTTTACATGCATATGTGACATTTCCCGTGAAATACGATGGTGGGGAGAGGACGCCTCCTGCCGCGCTGCTGTCATTTTCCGTGGCTTGTTCATTATTGGCGATAATTGCTGAAGTCGTTAATGATGTGTAGCAGGCAGCGCGGTGACTCTGCGGAGACTCTTAGCATTCGCTTGCGTCTCTTGAATCCATATTTTTTGCAGCCTGACATAAACCTAATGTCTGCTCCACAGTAAACGCTCTCACATTACACCCCGGCACGTTAATGTCAGCCTTCCCATAAAGAACACGGCCCACCGAGGAAATCCACAAGAGTTATAGCACAAGCGCTCACAGAACGGCCGGGATCCAGCCATGATTGCAGCTGTGGGCTCTGATAATGGAGAAGAGGTGCCCAGGACCCTCTAATTCCAGTCCCTCCCTACACAAGACCCTCTAATTCCAGTCCCTCCCTACACAAGACCCTCTAATTCCAGTCCCTTTCAATACTGGACCCTCTAATTCCAGTCCCTGCCTACATGAGACCCTCCATGCCTGGGACCCTCTAATTCCAGTCCCTTCCAACATTGGACTCTCTAATTCCAGTTGCTCTCAACAAAGGACCCTCTAATTCCAGTACCTTCCAACACAAGATGCTCTAATTTCAGTACCTTCCAACATGAGATCCTCTAATTCCAGTCCCTGTCTACACGAGACCGTCTAATTCTAGTTCCTCCATGCCTCGGACCCTCTAATTCCAGTTCCTTCCAATACTGGACCCTCTAATTCCAGTCCCTGCCTACACGAGACCCTCTAATTCTCGTTCCTCCATGCCTGGGACCCTCTAATTCCAGTCCCTTCCAACATTGGACCCTCTAATTCCAGTTGCTCTCAACAAAGGACCCTCTAATTTCAGTACCTTCCAACACGAGACCCTCTAATTCCAGTCCCTGCCTACACGAGACCCTCTAATTCCAGTCTCTCCCAACACATGACCCTCTAATTCTAGTTCCTCCATGCCTGGGACCCTTTAATTCCAGTCCCTCCCTACATGTTACCCTCTAATTCCAGTCTCTCCCAACACATGACCTTCTAATTCTAGTGCCTCCATGCCCAGGACCCTCTAATTCCAGTCCCTTCCAACATTGGACCCTCTAATTCCAGTTGCTCCCAACAAAAGACCCTCTTATTCCTGTTCGTCCCTACATGTGACTCTCTAATTCCAGTACCTACCAACAGGGCTGCCACTAGGAATTTCAGGGCCCCATACTGGCAAAATTTTCAGGCCCCCTTGAGACTCCGCCCCAGCCTCCACCCCAGGTCCGCCTCCACCCTTCAAACCTTCCACAGTCCCACCGCCAACTCTTGGAAAAACTCAGCTTCTCTACCATGTCCTCATCAATCAGATATTAACAGTTCCCATCAAACACCAGATCACATACATAACCAGCAGCTTTTGTTCTGGCCAAAAGAATTTTTCAGCCGCCACCACGACACCGTAGACTCTTTTGACCGGACCCTACTCTAAACTGTTAAATATAAACATATGTTTATGTATTTTTCTGACATGACCAGACCACATATTATTATCATATAGTGACCAAATAATACCACATAGAAGGAACAAATCCCGCCGCACTATGGCCAGACCTCATATTACCACCACATAGTGACTGAATACTATAATACTGATCATTACTAAAAAAAACTAAACACGATACTAAGTGACATTTTACACAGGAGTTCTGTATATAGTGTCAGTGTACAGGTAATACAGTGATCACCGGTGACATTGTACACAGGAGCTCTGTATATAGTGTCAGTGTACATGTAATACAGTGATCACCGATGACATTATACACAGGAGCTCTGTATATAGTGTCAGTGTACATGTAATACAGTGATCACCAGTGACGTTATACACAGGAGCTCTGTATATAGTGTCAGTGTACAGGTAATACAGTGATCACAAGTGACATTATACACTGGAGCTCTGTATATAGTGTCAGTGTACAGGTAATACAGTGATCACCTGTGACATTATACCCATGAGCTCTGTATATAGTGTACAGGTAATACAGTGACCACCAGTGACATTATAGCCAGGAGCTCTGTATATAGTGTCAGTGTACAGATAATACAGTGATCACTGGTGACATTATACACAGGAGCTTTGTATATAGTGTCAGTGTACAGGTAATACAGCGATCACTGGTGACATTATACACAGGAGCTCTGTATATAGTGTCAGTGTACAGGTAATACAGTGATCCCCAGTGACATTATATACAGGAGCTCTGTATATAGTGTCAGTGTACAGGTAACACAGTGATCACCAGTGACATTATGCACTGGAGCTCTGTATATAGTGTCAGTGTAAAGGTAATACAGGGATCACCAGTGACATTATACACAGGACCTCTGTATATATTGTCAGTGTACAGGTAATACAGTGATCACAAGTGACATTATACACTGGAGCTCTGTATATAGTGTCAGTGTACAGGTAATACAGTGATCACCTGTGACATTATACCCATGAGCTCTGTATATAGTGTACAGGTAATACAGTGATCACCAGTGACATTATAGCCAGGAGCTCTGTATATAGTGTCAGTGTACAGATAATACAGTGATCACTGGTGACATTATACACAGGAGCTCTGTATATAGTGTCAGTGTACAGGTAATACAGCGATCACTGGTGACATTATACACAGGAGCTCTGTATATAGTGTCAGTGTACAGGTAATACAGCGATCACTGGTGACATTATACACAGGAGCTCTGTATATAGTGTACAGGTAATACAGTGATCACCAGTAACATTATACACAGGACCTCTGTATACATTGTCTTTTTCATGCAGCACAGACTGCCATCACTTCTTCCAGCCACGACTCATCTCTCAATAACATGCTATAGAAAAAAAAATGGAGACACAAAGCGCAAAATAGGGTCTTATCCTCTAGATAACCAAGAGAGCTTTCTTAGAATTGCTCACCTGATTTTGTTGAATGAAGAGCATGTAGCGATTTCGACTGCTGCAGATCCATAAGCCGATCAACGGCCGTATGACAATATAAACTGTGCAGGAGGTGTGGGTTAAATCTGCGCTGCCTTAATAATGAAGTTCCAAGGATAATAAATGTAAAAGGTGGTTTATTCAACGTATTTCAAGGTCAGTGCGACCTCTTCTTCAGGAAATTCCACATACATGTATGTGGAATTTCCTGAAGAAGAGGTCGCACTGACCTTGAAACGCGTTGAAAATAAACCACCTGTTACATTTATTATCCTTGGAACTTCATCATTAAGGCAGCGCAGATTTAACCCACACCTCCTGCACAGTTTATACTCTCAATAACATAACACAGTTACCTAGAGCACCGCTTCCAGAGCACATTCCCCTCTTTTTCCCTTTCTTCTACACTACACATCTGAATAGAGAGGTGCACCCACAATCAATATATAATTGGTTATTATGCAACCCACCATTCCAAATATAAATTATAATCCACCACTGAGCCCCTTCTAGCTATACATAGCCACTTTCCCCACCTAATAAATATATAAATTAATTAGTACCTGTACTTAGCACCTGTACTGTTTCCCCCAATTCATTACCAGTCATTGCATACTCAATGCCCCCACTATGTACCTCCGGCTCCCCCAACTCATCATATTTACATGCCCCTTACACCCCAATTCATTGTCATTTCTTCTCTCTCCCACACTCTATTCAATATCAACAGCTCTACCCCCACATTCAATACATTTTCTCCCCCACCCTCAAAATTCATCATAGGACCCCATAATTCCAGTCTCTTCCAACACAGGACCCTTTACTTCCAGTCCCTCCCTACATCAAACCCCTAATTCCTGTCCCTCCCTACACATGACCCCCTAATTCCAGTTACTTCACGCCCAGGACCCTCTAATTCCAGTCCTCCAGTCACTCCATGCCTGGGACCCTCTAATCCCTGTCCCTCTTCCTTCCTGAGCTGACACCATTAAAAAATAACACCCCATGGTCTTAGCCCAAAGTGTTCACTCCCTTGGAGAGAATGGCGGCACAATCTTCCCCCTGTTAGTCACCATGAGCCTTAGTGGTGTATGACGTCTGTACTCAGAAATGATCAGGCAGTGTTATTTAGCTCATGGTGCAGGGCTGGTAAGTAGGTAATGGTCAGGCGGTGTTATTTATATAATATTGCTCAGGTGGTGTTATTCATATAATTGTCAGGCAGTGTTATTTATATAATGGTCAGGCACTGTATTTATGCAATGGCGAGTTGGTATTCTTTATGTAAAGGTCTGGCGGTATTCTTTATGTAATGATCAGGCGGTGTAATCTATGTAATGGTCAGGCACTGTCACTGTATTCAGGTAATGGTGAGTTGGTGTTTTATTGGTATTAGTCAGGCGGTGTTATTTGTGTAATGGTCAGGCACTATATTTAAGTAATGGTGAGTTGGTATTCAGTATGTAATGATTCAACATAGTAACATAGTAACATAGTTAGTAAGGCCGAAAAAAGACATTTGTCCATCCAGTTCAGCCTATATTCCATCATAATAAATCCCCAGATCTACGTCCTTCTACAGAACCTAATAATTGTATGATACAATATTGTTCTGCTCCAGGAAGACATCCAGGCCTCTCTTGAACCCCTCGACTGAGTTCGCCATCACCACCTCCTCAGGCAAGCAATTCCAGATTCTCACTGCCCTAACAGTAAAGAATCCTCTTCTATGTTGGTGGAAAAACCTTCTCTCCTCCAGACGCAAAGAATGCCCCCTTGTGCCCGTCACCTTCCTTGGTATAAACAGATCCTCAGCGAGATATTTGTATTGTCCCCTTATATACTTATACATGGTTATTAGATCGCCCCTCAGTCGTCTTTTTTCTAGACTAAATAATCCTAATTTCGCTAATCTATCTGGGTATTGTAGTTCTCCCATCCCCTTTATTAATTTTGTTGCCCTCCTTTGTACTCTCTCTAGTTCCATTATATCCTTCCTGAGCACCGGTGCCCAAAACTGGACACAGTACTCCATGTGCGGTCTAACTAGGGATTTGTACAGAGGCAGTATAATGCTCTCATCATGTGTATCCAGACCTCTTTTAATGCACCCCATGATCCTGTTTGCCTTGGCAGCTGCTGCCTGGCACTGGCTGCTCCAAGTAAGTTTATCATTAACTAGGATCCCCAAGTCCTTCTCCCTGTCAGATTTACCCAGTGGTTTCCCATTCAGTGTGTAATGGTGACATTGATTCCTTCTTCCCATGTGTATAACCTTACATTTATCATTGTTAAACCTCATCTGCCACCTTTCAGCCCAAGTTTCCAACTTATCCAGATCCATCTGTAGCAGAATACTATCTTCTCTTGTATTAACTGCTTTACATAGTTTTGTATCATCTGCAAATATCGATATTTTACTGTGTAAACCTTCTACCAGATCATTAATGAATATGTTGAAGAGAAAAAGTCCCAATACCGACCCCTGCGGTCCCCACTGGTCACAGCGACCCAGTTAGAGACTACACCATCTGGTGGTGTTATTTATGTAATAGTCAGGCGGTGTTATTTATGAAATGGTCAGGCGGTGTTATTTATATAATGGTCAGGCGGTGTTATTTCTGCAATGGCTAAGTGGTGTTCATGTAATGGTTAGGCAGTGTTATTTATGTAATAGTCAGGTAGTGTTCTTTATGTAATGGTATGGCACTGTATTTATGTAATGGCAAGTCGGTATTCTTTATGTAAAGGTCTGGCGATGTTATTTATGTAATGGTCAGGCACTGTATTCAGGTAATGGTGAGTTGGTGTTATATCGGTATTAGTCAGGCGGTGTTATTTATGCAATGGTCAGGTGGTGTTATTTATGCAATGGTCAGGCGGTGTTATTTATGCAATCGTCAGGCGGTGTTATTTATGCAATAGTCTGGTATTTTTATTTCGTCATTGAGCCTTAGACGTGACAGGGGCCACACTGTAAATAAGCATTTGTCTTTATTGCCCAAGCACAGTAGTGGACCTGAGCTTGCAGTCCTATGTAAAATGTGAGTGTGGTGTTATCGCATGAATCACAGCTGTACTACTGATATGCCCGGCTCTGCTACATCTGTATTACTGTGATCCTTCCATGAGTATGAGGTTGTATATTACACGGTTGGGTATTGTGTCTTTTGGGGGGCTGCAGTAAACCGAGCCAACTAATGAGTACGCCCCTGTTACTGCAGTGTTGGGACCCCGGGGAGATGGTCTGGGCCCCTACCAATGCCTGTGGGTCCCACTGCTGGTCCCGGCCCCCATATACAGCCCCGTCAGTGGGCGCCCTGCACGGATGAATCCCTGTAATGATTTTGCAGGCTGGCGTCTCCGCTGCGGTAATTTTCTGGGGGTCTTCAATCTCCTGTGACATTGCCAGCTATAACTATAATCTTTTATGTTCCCTTATAGCACATTACGGGGCGACGGGAACGACCTTTATAATCACATTAATGAAACTGAAATATGCGGTTGTGATTCCAAGACTCCCAACATTTGTGTGCCGATCTCGCCGCAGATGTCATTACTGCAATGTGGAAACGCTCCGCTCCATTATCTCTGTACTAGATTGTGCGCGGCCCACCAGGGGACGAAAAAAGAGCTCGGACCTCTCTGCGCTTACATGTCGCCTTAACCCTGCCTGAGCCAAAAAAACGGAATAAGGAATGGTGAGGGGTCGGCTGTCAGACACTCTGTGACAAACACAGCTCTGCTACATCACTGTCACCTCCTATGGGTGCAATAAATCTATGGGTAGAAATAAAAGGGAGTTCTGGAATAACGGAGCGTGACCAACATATAGATTAGAGACATTTTGAGGCAATTTTTTAAACTTGATTTAGAGATGATAATTTTTGCTATTGAATTTCAGAAAAATTTCACCACCGTTTGTCTTCCCTGCACATATCGGGCTGCAAAATGAGTTAACTGAGATTCAGTCAGTGAGCTCCTATCGACAGCGAGTTTATAAGTCTTTTACCTTTTTTTTTTACCTCCTCTTGTCTGATGTTCAACTCAACTTTGATATCGTCTGTGATCACACAATGTATCTCTGGCTGGAATTAGTGGAATAATTGGAAAAACTAAGCATGCTTGACTTAAAAAATATATAGAGACCTTTGAGGACCTTACATTTTTCTTTTTAAGTGCAGGTATTTTTGTGATAACAAATATTTTTTGGCTTTTGGGTTTAATTACAAATGTTCCATAATTCGTCTTTTACAGTCGTGTTCATTGCTGGCTGAAGAAAGAGTCAACTGAGGTTCTGCCAGTGAGCTCATTGTGATGGGGGAGTTTGAAACTATTATATCTAACTTTTTCTGAACTCCTCTGTGTTCTATAGTGTTACTAAATAATGCCGCCATATAATGTCAAACAACCCTGCGTAGCAGCAGAGCTGAGTTTGTCATTGGACATGTTTCAGGATTTTGCAGATTTTTCTTTTTTTTTAAGGAAGATTGTAGGTAAATCTTAGAGAATCTCAGGAGTCTCCTTGAGCAGCGGTCGGCACTGCCAGCGTGTGACTCCGAGTATATAAAAATGTATCTGTGAAACGGAGCGAGGACTGTGGATGGAATTACGTCTGGCCGCGGTTTCTGCTTTTCCCACTGTCTCCAGCAGATATAACGTAACCCTGAGTCTGGAGAAATGCAGTATTGTGTTTCAGGTCACAAAGGCAAAGAGCGGCTTATCGGACCTCTGCCACCAGGACGTAACCTGCGTGACCACGAAACGCGCGCCGCCGCGAGATTAAAGACGCGTCCAAACCGAGAGAATTAAAATGTTCCCTGCCAGGTCAGATTTAATTTCCTGAAATCATCACAAAGCAAAGTGTCTGGTGCCGCCAAACATTGCCGAGCGTGAGCGACGTCCGCCCCGCCGTACTAAGGGGTGATAGAGGAAAGTGTGGACACGATGCCGACAATCCTGTGCTGATACGGTCTGTGATTAAAGGACAAGTCAACGATTGTTAATCCAATGGTCACGGCCACAGGAGCAGCTCAGTAGTATCTCCTAAAGAAAGAGCTTGGATACACTCTACACAAGAAGACCATGCCCCAAAGAAAGAGCCCAGATATGTGACCCTAAAGAAAGAGCTTGGATACACAGGATTATTGTTATTACAGGATGATTTATGTAAACTAGAAGCTTGGGCTGATAAATGGCAAATGAGCTTTAATGGGGATAAATGTAAGGTCATGCACTTGGGTAGAAGTAATAAGATGTATAATTATGTGCTTAATTCTAAAACTCTGGGCAAAACCGTCAATGAAAAAGACCTGGGTGTATGGGTGGATGACAAACTCATTTTCAGTGGCCAGTGTCAGGCAGCTGCTACAAAGGCAAATAAAATAATGGGATGCATTAAAAGAGGCATAGATGCTCATGAGGAGAATATAATTTTACCTCTATACAAGTCACTAGTTCGACCACACTTAGAATACTGTGCACAGTTCTGGTCTCCGGTGTATAAGAAAGACATAGCTGAACTAGAGCGGGTGCAGGAAGAGCGACCAAGGTTATTAGAGGACTGGGGGGTCTGCAATACCAAGATAGGTTATTACACTGGGGGCTATTTAGTTTGGAAAAACGAAGACTAAGGGGTGATCTTATGTTAATGTATAAATATATGAGGGGACAGTACAAAGACCTTTCTGATGATCTTTTTAATCATAGACCTGAAACCGGGACAAGGGGGCATCCTGTACGTTTGGAGGAAAGAAGGTTTAAGCATAATCACAGACGCGGATTCTTTACTGTAAGAGCAGTGAGACTATGGAACTCTCTGCCGTATGATGTTGTAATGAGTGATTCATTACTTAAATTTAAGAGGGGACTGGATGCCTTTCTGGAAAAGTATAATGTTACAGGGTATATACACTAGATTCCTTGATAGGGCGCTGATCCAGGGAACTAGTCTGATTGCCGTATGTGGAGTCGGGAAGGAATTTTTTTCCCCAATGTGGAGCTTACTCTTTGCCACATGGGTTTTTTTTGCCTTCCTCTGGATCAACATGTTAGGGCATATTAGGTTAGGCTATGGGGTGAACTAGATGGACTTATAGTCTTCCTTCAACCTTAATAACTATGTAACTATGTAACTATATGTAACACGCTACACACGAAGACCATGCCCCAAAGAAAGAGCCCAGATATGTGACCCTAAAGAAGGAGCTTGGATACACGCTACACAAGAAGACCATGTCCCTCAAGAAAAACCCAGATATGTGACCCTAAAGAAGGAGCTCGGATACATGGCACACAAGAGGACCATGCCCCCAAGAAAGAGCCCAGATATGTGACCCTAAAGAAAGAGCTCGGATACACGCTACACAAGAAGACCATGCCCCCCAAGAAAGAGCCCAGATATGTGACCCTAAAGAAAGAGCCCAGATATGTGACCCCCAAGAAAGAGCTCAGATATGTGACCCCCAAGAAAGAGCTCAGATATGTGACCCTAAAGAAAGAGCTTAGATACACGCTACACACGAAGACCATGCCCCCCAAGAAAGAGCCCAGAGATGTGACCCTAGAGAAAGAGCTCGGATACATGCTACACAAGAAGACCATGTCCCCCAAGAAGCAGCCCAGATATGTGACCCTAAAGAAAGAACTCAGACACATGGCACACAAGACCGTGCCCCCCAAGAAAGAGCACAGATATGTGACCTAAAGAAGGAGCTCGGATACACGCTACACACAAAGACCATGTCCCTCAAGAAAAACCCAGATATGTGACCCTAAAGAAAGAGCCCAGATATGTGACCCCCAAGAAAGAGCTCAGATATGTGACCCTAAAGAAAGAGCCCAGATATGTGACCCTAAAGAAGGAGCTTGGATACACGCTACACAAGAGGACCATGCCTCCAAGAAACAGCCCATATATGTGACCCTAAAGAAGGAGCTCAGATACACGCTACACACGAAGACCATGTCCCTCAAGAAAAACCCAGATATGTGACCCTAAAGAAAGAGCCCAGATATGTGACCCCCAAGAAAGAGCTCAGATATGGGACCCTAAAAAAGAGCTTAGATACACGCTACACACGAAGACCATGCCCCCCAAGAAAGAGCCCAGAGATGTGACCCTAGAGAAAGAGCTCGGATACATGCTACACAAGAAGACCTTGTCCCCCAAGAAGCAGCCCAGATATGTGACCCTAAAGAAGGAACTCAGACACATGGCACACAAGACCGTGCCCCCCAAGAAAGAGCACAGATATGTGACCTAAAGAAAAAGCTCAGGTACATGCTACACAAGAAGACCATGTCCCCCAAGAAAAACCTCCTATGTAGCTCTTGTGGTAAATCAGCTCACTCGGCTGGACACAGAGGTAGAAATGAAACACGGTATCTTTAAGAATGTGCTTGATTTATTAAAGGGAACCTGTCACGTGAATTTGGCGGGACCGGTTTTTGGTCATATGGGCTCAGTTTTTGGGTGTTTGATTCACCCTTTCCTTACCCGCTGGCCGCAATATTGGATTGAAGTTCATTCTCTGTCCTCCGTAGTACACGCCTGCGCAAGGCAATCTTGCCTTGCGCACGCGCAGTATGCTTTGCCCAACTGCGGGCAAAGCCGAAAAGCATTAGTGCGCATGCGCCGGCGCACTATGTCCTGGAACTATTTCGCTGTGTTCCGGGACATAGTGCATCGGCGCATGCGCACTAATGCTTTTTGGCTTTGCCCGCAGTTGGGCAAAGCATACTGCGTGTGCGCAAGGCAAGATTGCCTTGCGCAGGCGTGTACTACGGCCATATGACCGAAAACCGGTCCTGCCAAATTCAGGTGACAGGTTCCTTTTAAATGCAGCATAAACTAAGCAGGAACAAAGTAAACACGGCCATCTGGGCAAAACAGCAAAACAAAACACAATCCTTCTCTTAGCCGGGATCAGCCCTCTCAGGGTTAGCAATGTCCACAGTACAGGTATTTTGACACAGGCAAAGTGCTTCTCCTCCAGACACAGACACTTTCTCTTTGGAAATGATTGGCATTGCCTTTTTTATGGTTTTTTTTTAACTGTTTATATTGTTATTTTTTGCTTAATAGCATAGAAACCATACAGGAAAAAAAACAAAGGGGAAGTGATTGATTGATTGATTGATTGATCGGCTGTATATGGAAGTTTTTTGATTTATGTACATTTTCTTAAATGGAATCCATTAGCAGGTTTTGATATGTAATCTGAGAGAAGCATGTTGTAGAGGCAGGGACCCTGATTCCGGCGATGTGTCACTTACTGGGCTATTTTGCTGTTTCAATAAAATCAGTGTTTTATCAGCAGGAGATTATCACTAGAAAGCGACGTGCCAATTCAACCTCCAGGACTGATTACCAGCTTTCTGCCTATGCACAGTGTGCACGGAAAGCTGCGAATCAGTGGTGTGGGCGGGATTATACAGAGCTCAGCATTCCGAGCACTGCTAGATCCTCCTATGTCGCTCAACCATTGACACCAATTAATTCTTTTTTTTGCCACCTTTTTTTGACGTAACTTGTACAACTTTCTGCCTCCTCCCCCATAGATCTGTCCTGTGTTCATGGTCACTGTCACGATAGGTTTTTTGTTAGACTGGATTTGGTGTAGTAATTGCTTGAGCTTTAGGCATCATTTGCCCCGAGTGCCGCCGGGAGTCGTCATCTTTAACAACGTGGTCGTTTGACTTAGAACCGGAGTGACGGTTTTAACGCTCCATAGACTCGACAGGTGCAATAATGTCGGTGCCACATCTGTAGGACTATATAGTTTTATAGTCCTTGTAAACACCATCCACTCTGCAGTCGCCCAGACGCCACAATTCAGCTATAACGAGGCAGGTACCACACTGTGATACCAGCATCAGGCCCGAGAAAATAACTCTGCCTCGTAAAGTCATCAGAGTCTAAATCTACCTGTCAACATATGGGAAAGGTGCAATATGTCGTCCCATAGGAACGTAGCATCGATGTACGGCTGGGGCTACACTCTCACATATGCCAGCGGTCAGTCATAGTCAGTCAGTACATAGTCCGTAATAGTGCCCCCTCTGTGCCTCTGTATAGTAACAGTGCCCCCTCTGTGTCTCTGTATAGTAACAGTGCCCCCTCTGTGCCTCTGTATAGTAACAGTGCCCCCTCTGTGCCTCTGTATAGTAACAGTGCCCCCTCTGTGCCTCTGTATAGTAACAGTGCCCCATCTGTGCCTCTGTATAGTAACAGTGCCCCATCTGTGCCTCTGTATAGTAACAGTGCCCCATCTGTGCCTCTGTATATTAATAGTGTCCCCTCTGCACCTCCATATGGTAATAGTGCCCCCTCTATGTCTCTATATAGTAATAGTGCCCCCTCTGGGCCTCTGTACAGTAACAGTGCCCCCTCTGTGCCTCTGTATAGTAACAGTGCCCCCTATGTGCCTCTGTATAGTAACAGTGCCCCCTCTGTGCCTCTGTATAGTAACAGTGCCCCCTCTGTGCCTCTGTATAGTAACAGTGCCCCATCTGTGCCTCTGTATAGTAACAGTGCCCCATCTGTGCCTCTGTATAGTAACAGTGCCCCATCTGTGCCTCTGTATAGTAATAGTGTCCCCTCTGCACCTCCATATGGTAATAGTGCCCCCTCTATGTCTCTATATAGTAATAGTGCCCCCTCTGGGCCTCTGTACAGTAACAGTGCCCCCTCTGTGCCTCTGTATAGTAATAGTGTCCCCTCTGGGCCTCTGTATAGTAACAGTGCCCCCTCTGTGTCTCCATATAGTAATAGTGCCCCCTCTATGTCTCTATATAGTAACAGTGCCCCCTCTATGTCTCTATATAGTAATAGTGCCTCCTCTGTGCCTCTGTATAGTAATAGTGTCCCCTCTGTGCCTCTGTATAGTAACAGTGCCCCCTCTGTAACTCTATATAGTTATAGTGCCCCTTCTGTGCCTCTGTATAGTAATAGTGTCCCCTCTGTGTCTCTATATAGTAATAGTGCCCCCTCTGTGTCTCTATATAGTAATAGTGCCCCCTCTGTGCCTCTGTATAGTAACAGTGCCCCCTCTGGGTCTGTGTATAGTAACAGTACCCCCTCTGTACCTCCATATAGTAATAGTGCCCCCTCTGTATCTCCATATAGTAATAGCGCCCCCTCTGTATCTCCATATAGTAATAGTGCCCCCTCTGTGCCTCCGTATAGTAAGAGTGTCCCCTCTTTCCCTCCATACAGTAATAGTGCCCCCTCTGTCCCTCCATATGGTAATATTGCCCCCTCTGTCCCTCCATATAGTAATAGTTCCCATCTGAACCTCCATATAATAATAGTGCCTCCCTGAAATAGTCCTCCAATGTACCTTTATATAGTAAAAGTGTCCCCTTCTCTGCCTTTACTGCCCCTCTGTGCTTCTGTATAGTAAGAGTGCCCCCTCTGTGTCTCCATATAATAATAATGTCTCTACTTTGCCACTTTATAGAACCAGAAACACATGGGCTACTTGCACATTGAACAAGTCTGTAAGAACAAGTTCACACACACCACCAAGAAACTTGAAGACACAAAAGAGCACAGTGAAGTCAAAAATACTCTGTTGTAAAAAAAATCACAGTAATAAGCAAGTGCTACTCAAAAGATGCCTCCATATAGTAATAGTGTCCCCTCTTTCCCTCCATATAGTAATAGTGCCCCCTCTGTCCCTCCATATAGTAATAGTGCCCCCTCTGTCCCTCCATATGGTAATATTGCCCCCTCTGTCCCTCCATATAGTAATAGCGCCCATCTGAACCTTCATATAGTAATAGTGCCCATCTGAACCTCCATATAATAATACTGTCCCCCTGCGATTGTCCCCCCTATGTACTTTTATATAGTAAAAGTGTCCCCTTCTCTGCCTTTACTGCCCCTCTGTGCTTCTGTATAGTAACAGTGCCCCCTCTATGTCTCCATATAATAATAATGTCTCTACTTTGCCACTTTATAGTATAGTGCCCCTTCTGTGCCTCTATACAATAATAATTCCCCCTTTGTGCCCTAGAAATAAACTGAAATTCACCTTGTTCCACTCCCATGTCGCACCGTAGTATCCACTACATTCTCCTCCACATTCAGCTCACATGGTGCGATGAAGTGACATTAACCCTGTGTCGTCCTTTGGGTGATTCTATCCTCTGAAAGGCCACAAGCCCCTGGCTCGCAAAAGAGGGAGGCAGAGCGGGAAGCTGCTGGATGTCTGCTCTGCAAAAATTTTTACTGGTGTCCACGACCTGAAATCTCATATACCGTTATAAATGATGCGGAATCAACAAGCACACTGCCAGACTGGCCCATCAGGCACTTGCCAGAATTGCCAGACGGGCAGTCCGCAGCTGCCCTTCCTCATCATATACTGTATGTGTGATGCAGCTGCAGTGCAGTACAGCGTAACCTCCACCAGGGGGTGCTGGTGAGGGAAGAGAGACTGCACATATACAGCGCAGCAGCACTGAGCAGCCGCACAGGTGTCACAGGTAACGAAAGAGTGGTCAGACGAGCTGAGTCAGAACCTGTCAGGAGCAGAAGTACCAGAAGTCACAGTGATGCACAAAGTCAGAGACAAGCCAGAAGTCAGAGCCAAATGGGAGCGTGGCATCCAAAACATGAGACGTAAGACAAAGTCAGGGTACAAGCCAGATAGTCAAAGCCGGTCAGGGAATGAGGTGTCAGAGACAGAAAACAAGAGGCGGGGTTCAGAGATCAGGCAGAGTCATACACAGTAGGGAAACCACCAGACGAACACAAAATCAGGGACAGGGAACGGGTCACACACAAATACGGGAAGTCAGAGGCAGAAGGATCACCGGGGTATACGGGTCAGCTGCTCTAGCCTGGAAGCATGAACTATGACTGACGCTGGCCAGCAGACCCCAGAGGACTGAAGAAGCCCAGCCAGCTCCAAAACGAAGTCGAGGGGATTAACCCCTGCATGACCAGTCCAGAGAGAGGATAGCAGAAAACAAACCCCGAACTGGATCATGACAATATGTTTGTGTAGGTAATAATCGCCCTTGTGTTGTCTTTCTTTACATCTCCTGGCCTTGTTTTTGTGTACCTGTGCCCGGAGACCTCAGCGTCGGCTCCTTCTTTCATGGCACTAATTATATTTATTTTGTACATGCTGTTGAACATATTTCGCCTCTTTATGGCTCTGGTTTTGCATCGCGGTGACAGTCTGGCTCTTGTCTGTAAACCGCCATTGTCTTGGGAGCTGAGAGCTGTAATCAGGCGGAGGGTGGTAATTGGTAACCTGCCATGTGCTTCCCTCTCCTCCTCTGGCGGCTTCTTACTTAGCTCACCGCATGGACGTGTCCCTGGCACAGCTGTTTGTGTTCGAGTCACCCTCTGCTTTCTGGATTGGACTCAGGATCAGTCTGGGAACAGACAATCGATGTCAGGTCTTTGTATCTACTGCCTCTTGAAGGATTTTTCCATTCTCCTCCAGCTGCAGTGTAATAACTCTCCGAAATCCACGCGGCTCTGGTTGAAGTGTGTCAATTTAAAACCTTAAGTTCCCACCACAATCCAAGACTTTTAAGTTCTGTATTTTTTCTTTTTTGTTTGAGTTTTTATTTTATTTTGCCACTTTTATGTCTTTTTTTCCAACTTTTAATTGTTTTTTATATTACTCATTTTAACATAATTTGCAACAAAGATGTATTTTAACACTATTTTTTCCTAAACAAACTGATGTAGTTTTTTTTATTTTTTTGTTTTATCTTAGTGTTGACCTTCCGCAGTAACTTTTGATAGTTTTCTTCTGATCCCGACTGTTGGAGTTACCTTGTATCTATAAATGGTCTTTACATCGGTCAGCCTTGTTTCATCAAACAAGAGTCTTGCAAGGTTTCAGTTCTTGTCCCGGTATTATTCAGATGTTCGCAGTAAATTTCCAATATCGGCAGCTACATCTGCTCGATCATTATTATTATCTTCTATGAGGAAACTACAGATTCGGGGTATTTGGAAATTCTTTCATTGGCAAAGTAAATTTTCCCAGTTAATGAGGAATGTAGACCAGTATGGGGTCTGGTAGACCCCAAATTTTCAGGGTTAAAAAATTTCTTCACTAAAGACCATGGGATAGCCAAATGAGACAGCTCTCCATTCATTTCTCTCCAGACACCTCCGTTCTCATAAGTGGTGGAGTAGACAACGTCTCCTGTGGCTTTTAGTATTAGTCATCTCTTCTACAAGCTTGAGGGATTTTGACCCCTTTTTTATTGGTGGGGGTTGAAGAGTTAAATTGCCAAATGAGGAGCTATGATATACAGTATCTGGAAAATATCATAAATCGCTGTATTTGAGGTTCTCTAAAATTGTTCCAAAAAGTTTTTTTCAAGTAGAAAAAAAGTTTCCCAAGTTCTTTGCAAGTTCATTCGCTTTTAGATCCATGTAGGATGTACTGTCGAGAAGATCTTCAGCATCACCATATTGGCGCCATGACATAGAATAAACTAGATCATGCAAATCCAGCATGCCAATTGACTAACCCAAAGTGGGTGTCGGGTGAAAACAAGTTACCACCTATCTAAAGGCATGAGGTAGAAAGAAGATAATGGCCAAGACAGAAGGATAGGTGATAACTTCCCGACGGGAGGATGTTCCTCCACTTGAGGTGGGGCTGCCGGAAAGCGATGAGGGTAGTGCTCAGCAGCCCCAAGTTATTGGATCGGTGGTTCAGCATATGAACTGATGGTCCATTTTGTAATGGGGATAAAAGAACCCAATTCTGCAGATACTGTAGGTCTTGGTAGTTGGATCCTTACCGACAAATCCTTGTTTTCGACCCTCAAACTGCACTCAGCAATGCTAAGACTCCTGCTACAAAAAAAATGAGAATATTTCCAATAATTTCCTTCCTTGATGCTGCTCTTTTACCGAATATCCACCTTATTATTCGCCCCATCCCTCTACACCTACTCACCGGTCTTGTTGAATTTTATCCATTACTGAGTAGATTTCTTCTGGTTGCCACTAACTTTCTCAAGTGTCTTTTTTTGTCCACATAAGTAGAAATTCGTTCCGGCTGAATTCAACAAACTCAAAGAATAGGCATCGCGAAGAACCGCCATCTCTTCGCCTTGAAGTAGGAGACAATGGCTCGATAGCCACTGCCAACTCCATGACCTTGGTTGAGTTTCTTCATCTGTGAACGCTTCGGGCACCAAAAGTCGACACCTTTTTCTTTTTTCCGTTCATTGTGCTCGAAAATTGCCAGCAAGAAACGATTCAGGAATGAATTATTAGAATTCAAATTAGAAGATGTCATGCATGAAGGGAGCAAGTTCTCTTTTCCCGGGTCCACAAAATCCCAAAAAAATAAAAAATAAATTTAAAAAAAGCCTCTCGGCCGCTGCTTATGGATGTGTGAAATGCGGGCGATGAAGTCATTAACAGATAACCACATTTTAAGACGGTTTTTGTGCTCGAGCCTCCAAACAAAGCATCATCATCAAAGCCGAGATTCAACAACCGGAGCTGTCCGCGGTGCTGATTATTCTTTACTGCTGCTCGTAAAATCCTAACTTCCAAACTCTCGGCTGTGTGACCCTGGACAAGTGCGAGCAAATCAATCCCCCCTCCCTCCGGAAAGTCAATGGAGCTTTTAATATTCCTGCATTGTTATTATTTTATCATTGTCACTTTATGGTGTGTGCGCGGCCAGCAGCTCCGGCCGGGAGGCTTATTAACAATTTAACACATATATTGAAAGTTTGGGGTCACTTCAAAAACACTGCTGTAAGCTGCCAAAGTCTAATTTTGGCCACATTTCTGTTTCATGGTAGATTTCAGGTGGATATTTGTATCATTTTTAAACTGCAGATGAAGTAATTCATAGAGTGTCAAATAGTTTCAAAAAGTTTCTAAACTTTCACAGTATGCTATAACAAGTTAAGACTTTGTAATATATCTACATATTATTATTTTTTTTTTTATGATCCTCATGGGCGTGCCTGTATCGTATTAATGTATCAGCGATATTGATGATCGAGCTGTGAAATTCTCGCATGCTCGATACTCAGATCGAGAATATTGGACGCTCGGACGTGCTCAACTCAAGTAGTGATCATACGAGACCCGAGCATTCGAGCGTCACGCGATTTTCTGCACTTTTCGATACCCCGATGTTGAGCACGCTCACCCATCGTTTGTCAGCAATAGTAGCGATCATTGGGGGTCAATTACTTCTGCTGTATGGTATAGAGTTTTGGATGACACCTGACGATCAATATGGCCACTGGACATAGCCATGGACATCATGTTGCTAAAGACATGAGACAACTGCAAGGACTCAAGGTGGCCAGTAGGGACCAAAGTTAAATTTTGAACGTCATAGTATTAAAATTTACTTTTTTTTTATTTATTTGTCCAAATTGTGTACAACCCCTTTATAGAGGTATTTTTTTTAAAAATGACAATGTGTAATGATCTGGTGATCTGGTCATGGTGTGATATTTGTTCCTTACATGTGGTATTATTCAGTCTCTATGTGGTGGTAATATGTGATCTGGTCATGGTGTGGTGATATTTGTCCCCAGTATGTGGTATTATTTGGTCACTATGTGGTGGTAATATGTGGTCTGGTCATGGTGTAGTGGTGCTTGTTCCTTACATCTGGTATTATTCAATCTCTAATTGGTGGTAATATATGGTCTGGTGATGGTGTGGTGGTTAGGGTTGAGCGAAACGGGTCGAAAATTTTCAAAAGTCGCCGACTTTTGGCAAGGTCGGGTTTCATGAAACCCGACCCGACCCCTGTGTGGGGTCGGCCATGAAGTCGGCGATCTTTTGAATCTAGAATCGGAATTCCGATACCGATTCCCGATATGTTTAAGATATCGGGAATTGGTATCGGAATCCATATTTATTGTAAAATAAAGAATTAAAATAAAAAATATCGCAATACTTACCCTCTGACGCGCCCTGGTACTAACCGGGAACCTTCCTTCCTTAGAATCAGCCTTCCAGGACCTTGTGGTGACGTTGCGGTGACGTCGCGGCTTGTGATTGGTCGCGCAAGCGGTCACATGGGCGGCCGCGCGGCCAATCACAAGCCGCGACGTCACCGCGACGTCACCGCAAGGTCCTGGAAGGCTGATTCTAAGGAAGGAAGGTTCCCGGTTAGTACCAGGGCGCGTCAGAGGGTAAGTATTGCGATATTTTTTATTTTAATTCTTTATTTTACACTAAAATATGGATCGCAGGGCCTGAAGGAGAGTTTCCGCTACATCAGACCCTGGGAACCATGGAAACCCAATGCACTGCATTGGGTTTCAGGTTTCGGCCGACCCCGACCCCGACTTTTTTATAGGATCGGCCGATTTCACTCGACCCGACTTTTGAAAAAGTCGGGTTTCGTGAAACCCGACCCGATCCTATAAAAGTAAAGGTAGCTCAACCCTAGTGGTGGTATTTCTCCCTTGTATGCAGTATTATTCAGTCACTATGTGGTGGTGATATGTGCTCTGGTCATGGTGTGGTGGTATTTGTCCCTTGTATGTTGTATTATTTGGTCACTATGTGGTGGTAATATGAGATCTGATCATGGTGTGATGGTATTTGTCCCCTGTATGTGATATTGATACGTCACTATGTGGCAGTAAAATGTGATCTGGTCATAGTCTAGTCCAACAACAAGGACCCTCATCGACACTCACTGTGCTTTCTGGAGAGTAGAAGGTAGAAGCTCCTTCAATGATTAGCCAGACACAATAGTTTTTAGGGAAAAGACAGGCCCATACCCATGATTTTGATAATTTTGTTAGGTCAGTCCAATGGGTCATGACCAATCCTAAAATTTTAGTTTTACTTTTGAAGCTGCCACGCTATTTGAATTATTCAATGCGACACCATAAAAGTCCAGGAGATCACAGCAATTGATTTTGTGTACCATTATGGTACATTAGGTTATACTGGTTCCCCATTAATCCCCAGTTTCTCAATGGGAACAGGACTGGCGCCATATTGTGTCCACTAATGGCCCCAGATATATTGTGAAATTGACACAATAGATACAGATCACAAAGACCATTGTATGGCGGTATCACCCGTGGTGGGTGCTGTATGGACAGACAGTGGGATCTTCAGAGAATATATGTTCCCACCACAATGCACTGCTAATAGCCAGGAGGATAATTGAAAATGAGAATGGTTCATTCCTTGGCGCACTGGACTGGTGATAAAGTAGAACCGCTCAGCAATTTAACAGCTTCTTTCAAGTCCTTGAACTTATTTCCTTGATTTAATATGTGTTAGTCGGCACTGTGATGTAAAATCGGAGAGATACAGGACGCGCTGGGGCCGCATAGATGGGCATTCAGGGAAATTACTGAGAACTGATTGAAGTTGTAGTGATTAAGGAAAAGAACAAACTTGGGAAAACTCAAGATGTGATCTCAGGAAACAAAGCAGATGAATATTTTCAGGATTGTGGAGGAGAGCAGGGGGTTAATGCGGAGAGGTCACTCATAGCCTCTTGCGGCCATCATGTCAGGACCACTTCTATATACAGAGATGGAACTAGAGTGGGCCCCGGTAAAAACTTGGACCTTGTCCCCAATCAACATGTTGCTATTATCACGTCCCCACATAAAAAAAGACAGAGAAAACAGGACAATAAAATAATTTCATAATAGATGTCAATCCCAAATAAATATCACCATATTGTTACTGAACAAGTTTGCTGTACCAAAAATAATATATCATTTATAGAGGATAAATACCACCAGACAATGATCATATATTATCCCCACATAGAGTCTGAGAATAACCACCATCCTGTTACTCATCAAAATCCACTACATGAAGGGCTAAATATTGCCATACCGTGACCGGACTACAAACTAATGCCATGGAGACCAATATATACCACATTCGAGAAATAAATACTGTCGCAGTATGACTAAACCACATTTTACCACCACATAGTGACTGAATAATGCTACATTTAAGGAAGAAATACCACCACACAATTAGCAGATCACATATTACCACCACATAGTGACCGAGTAATACTACATACAAGGGAGAAATACCGCACACCCTGATCAGGCCAGGCCACACATTACCACCTCATAGTGACCTAATAATACTACATACAAGGGAGAAATACCACTAGACAATGACCAGATCACATTTTACTACCACATAGTGACATATCAATATCACATACAGGGGACAAATACCATCATGCCATGATCAGATCACATATTACCACCACATAGTGACCAAATAATACGACATACAAGGGACAAATACCACCACACCATGACTAGACCACATATCACCACCACATAGTGACTGAATAATACTGCATACAAGGGATAAATACCACCACATCATGACCAGACCATATATTACCACCATATAGAGATTGAATAATACCACATGTAAGGAACAAGCACCACTACACCATGACCAAACCACATATTACCACCACACAGTGACCGAATAATACCACATACTGGGGACAAATATCACCACACCATGACCAGATCACATATTACCACCACCTAGAGACTGAATGATACCACATGTAAGGAACAAATATCACACCATGACCAGATCACCTATTACCACCACATGGTGATGGAATAATACTACATACAAGGGAGAAATACAAAAACACCATGACCAGACCATATATTACCCCCACATAGTGACCATATTATGCCACATACAAAAGACAAATATCATAACACCATTACCAGACCACATATTACCAGCACATAGATTCTGAATAACAGCACATGTAAGGAACAAATACCACTACACCATGACCAGACCACATATTACTACCATAATGACCAACTAATAACACATACAGGGGACAAATACCATCACACTATGACCAGACCACATATTACCAGCACATAGTGACCAAATAATACTACATACAAGGAAGAAAAACCACCACACTGTGACCAGACCACATATTTCCACCATATGGTGACCGACTAATACTACATACAAGGAAGAAACACCTCCACACCTTGACCAGTCCAAATATTAGCACCACATAGTGACCGAATAATACCACATACAGGGGACAAATACCATCACACCATGACCAGACAACATATTACCATCACATAATGATCAAATACTACCACATACAAGGAACAAATACCACTGCACCATGACCAGCTCACATATTACCACCACATAGTGACCGAATACTACCTTTTACAATAAATACCATCACATAGGCTGGACTACATATTACCACCATCAGATGCATAGCTAGGGTTTTTGTTCGGGGGCCAAAACTTCTGAGTGAGCCCCTAACCAGGTAACCTTGATTATAACTGGGTGACACAACTTATTAGTGGATTTAGGAGAACCTAAGCAGATGACTGTGCTGTTGCTGAAAATTACATCTATATAAAGCTCAACATGGATATTACCGCCATACAGAACATATAGAGATCACAGCACAGTTATAGATGGTGACTTACTGCTGATGTTCTTATTGATGGTGTCGTTCACTTTTCCCATCTTTTCCATCTGGCCCAGACCGACATGACAACTTCTTCATATGCAGACTCTGTATAGTATAATGCACTCCCATAGGCAGACTCTATGTTGCATAATGTAGCCCCCATAGGCAGACTCTATAGTATATTGCACCCCATAAAGAAATAAATGCAATATTCTCCTTTCCTCCTGGTTCCTCCACTGCTCTGAGCACCTGCACTTCTCCAGACTGCAGGCGCCAAGTAGTAACGTCATCGTGACCCATGTAAGTGACTGCATCCGGGATGTCAGTTGCTGACAGGAGGAATGATGGGAGAGGGAGCGTAATGCTCAGACTCTCATCACTGCGGTCAACTGTATCGGCATCTAGCCGATACAGTTGAACCTGTGATAAAATGCGGGGGGCCCACTGCTGGCACCAGGCCCCCTCATCCTGCTCGGAGCACCATAAAGGCCGGGTGGTAGAGCAGGGAGATCGATTCTCCCTTCTTTGCCACAGAATGTAACTGTTTTGGCATGCTCCAGCACATAGTAAGCGAATAGTACCACATACAAGGAACAAAATGCACCACACCATGACCAGACCACATGTTACCAGCACATAGTGACCGAATAATACCAACATATCGATCATTATCAAAACCACAGTACTAACAGTATTATTAACACCTGTGAAATCATCCGGTGAAGACTGTTATGAAGTCTTACAGCAGGACTGATTTCTACAAAAAGTAATACACAGACATCTATGACTGATCAGCACTTCTACAACGCCATTCATACTTTTCTGTTCACTTCTGCATTTGTCATATGAAATGCCATAATGCCGCCCTGGTGCACTACACAGTAACAGGACCTTTTCTTCCTCCCACTGTAACAGTATCCAATCTTACGAATCTACTATATAATTGTCTAAGATCCACTTCCGTCTTTCTGTCTGTCTGTCTTTCTGTCTGTAACGGAAATCCCAAGTCGCTGATTGGTCACGGCAAAACAGCCACGGCTAATCAGCAGCGAGCACAGTCTGGCGGCAAAATGGCCGCTCTTTACTCCCCGCAGTCAGCGCTCACTCCATACTCCCGTAGTCAGCGCTCACACAGGGTTAATGGCAGCGTTAGCGGACCGCGTTATGCCGCGTGTAATGCACTCCGTTAACGCTGCTATTAACCCTGTGTGACCAACTTTTTACTATTTATGCGGCCTATGCAGCATCAATAGTAAAAAGATCTAATGTTAAAAATAATTAAAAAAATAAGAAATAGTTATATACTCACCGTCTGTCGGCCCCTCGGATCCAGAACAGGCCTTTCCTGCTCCGGTGACCGCTCCATGTATTGTGATCTCGCAAGATGATGACGTAGCGTGTCTCGCGAGACCGCTACGTCATCATCTCGCGAGACCGCAATGCACTCTTGGGACCGGAGCGCGCAAGGAGCATCAGTAAATGCTTTGCCTGAATCCAGGGGCCAACGGAAGGTGAGTATATAACTATTTTTTATATTAATTCTTTTTTTTTTAACAGCGATATGATGCCCACATTGCTATATACTACGTGGGCTGTGCTATATACTACGTGGGCTGTGCAATATATTATGTGGGCTGTGCAATATACTACGTGGCTGTGCTATATATTCCGTGGGCTGTGCTATATACTACGTGGCTGTGTTATACACTACATGGGCTGTTATATACTATGTGGGCTGTGCTATATACTATGTGGGCTGTGCTATATACTGTGTGGGCTGTGCTATATAATACGTGGGCTGTATTATACACTACGTGGGCTGTGTTATACACTGCATGCGTGGGCTGTTATATACTACGTGAGCTGTGTTATATGCTACGTGGCTGTGCTATATGCTCTGTGGGCTGTGCTATATACTCCGTGGGCTGTGCTATATACTCCGTGGGCTGTGCTATATACTTCGTGGGCTGTGCTATATACTACATGGCTGTGCTATATACTACGTGGCTGTGCAATATACTACATGGCTGTGCTATGTACTACGTGGCTGTGCAATATACTACGTGGCTGTGCTATCTACTATGTGGACTGATATATACTACGTGGCAGTGCTATATACTACGTGGCCGGCCGCGAACTATCAGCAACAGGCGCAGTCCGGCCGCGAATTGGCGAATTTGAAGCACGCTTCGCTAATTGGTCGCGGTTGGCCGAATCCTGTGTATTCAATGTATTATTCTAAAATATTCATAAATAAACTACATACATATTCTAGAAAACCCGATGCGTTAGAATCGGGCCACCATCTAGTAAAAGTAGTAAACGAATACAGGATAAATAATGTAATGTATGTACACAGTGACTGCACCAGCAGAATAGTGAGTACAGCTCTGGAGTATAATACAGGATGTAACTCAGGATCATTTATGAGAAATCGCTCCTGTCAAACCAATCTAATCAGTTTTTATGAAGAGGTAAGCTATAGGCTGGACCACGGTGAGTCATTGGACGTGGTATATCTCGATTTTTCCAAAGCGTTTGATACCGTGCCGCACAAGAGGTTGGTACACAAAATGAGAATGCTTGGTCTGGGGGAAAATGTGTGTAAATGGGTTAGTAACTGGCTTAGTGATAGAAAGCAGAGGGTGGTTATAAATGGTATAGTCTCTAACTGGGTCGCTGTGACCAGTGGGGGACCGCAGGGGTCAGTATTGGGACCTGTTCTCTTCAACATATTCATTAATGATCTGGTAGAAGGTTTACACAGTAAAATATCGATATTTGCAGATGATACAAAACTATGTAAAGCAGTTAATACAAGAGAAGATAGTATTCTGCTACAGATGGATCTGGATAAGTTGGAAACTTGGGCTGAAAGGTGGCAGATGAGGTTTAACAATGATAAATGTAAGGTTATACACATGGGAAGAGGGAATCAATATCACCATTACACACTGAACGGGAAACCACTGGGTAAATCTGACAGGGAGAAGGACTTGGGGATCCTAGTTAATGATAAACTTACCTGGAGCAGCCAGTGCCAGGCAGCAGCTGCCAAGGCAAACAGGATCATGGGGTGCATTAAAAGAGGTCTGGATACACATGATGAGAGCATTATACTGCCTCTGTACAAATCCCTAGTTAGACCGCACATGGAGTACTGTGTCCAGTTTTGGGCACCGGTGCTCAGGAAGGATATAATGGAACTAGAGAGAGTACAAAGGAGGGCAACAAAATTAATAAAGGGGATGGGAGAACTACAATACCCAGATAGATTAGCGAAATTAGGATTATTTAGTCTAGAAAAAAGACGACTGAGGGGCGATCTAATAACCATGTATAAGTATATAAGGGGACAATACAAATATCTCGCTGAGGATCTGTTTATACCAAGGAAGGTGACGGGCACAAGGGGGCATTCTTTGCGTCTGGAGGAGAGAAGGTTTTTCCACCAACATAGAAGAGGATTCTTTACTGTTAGGGCAGTGAGAATCTGGAATTGCTTGCCTGAGGAGGTGGTGATGGCGAACTCAGTCGAGGGGTTCAAGAGAGGCCTGGATGTCTTCCTGGAGCAGAACAATATTGTATCATACAATTATTAGGTTCTGTAGAAGGACGTAGATCTGGGGATTTATTATGATGGAATATAGGCTGAACTGGATGGACAAATGTCTTTTTTCGGCCTTACTAACTATGTTACTATGTTACTATGTTACTAATTAGGTTCTGTAGAAGGACGTAGATCTGGGGATTTATTATGATGGAATATAGGCTGAACTGGATGGACAAATGTCTTTTTTCGGCCTTACTAACTATGTTACTATGTTACTATGTTACTAATAATGTAATGTATGTACACAGTGACTGCACCAGCAGAATAGTGAGTGCAGCTCTGGAGTATAATAAAGGATGTAACTCAGGATCAATAATGTAATGTATGTACACAGTGACTGCACCAGCAGAATAGTGAGTGCAGCTCTGGCGTATAATACAGGAGGTTACACAGGATCAATAATGTAATGTATGTACACAGTGACTGCACCAGCAGAATAGTGAGTGCAGCTCTGGGGTATAATACAGGATGTAACTCAGGATCAGTAATGTAATGTATGTACACACTGACTGCACCAGCAGAATAGTGAGTGCAGCTCTGGGGTATAATACAGGATGTAACTAAGGATCAGTAATGTAATGTATGTACACAGTGACTGCACCAGCAGAATAGTGAGTGCAGCTCTGGAGAATAATACAGGATGTAACTCAGGATCAGTAATGTAATGTATGTACAGAGTGACTGTACCAGCAGAATAGTGAGTGCAGCTCTGGAGTATAATACAGGATGTAACTAAGGATCAGTAATGTAATGTATGTACACAGTGACTGCACCAGCAGATTAGTGAGTGCAGCTCTGGGGTATAATACAGGATGTAACTCAGGATCAGTAATGTAATGTATGTACACAGTGACTTCACCAGCAGAATAGTGAGTGCAGCTCTGGAATATAATACAGGATTTAACTCAGGATAAATAATGCAATGTATGTACACAGTGACTGCACCAGCAGAATAGTGAGTGCAGCTCTGGAGTATAATACAGGAGGTAACTCAGGATCAGTAATGTAACATAGTAACATAGTTAGTAAGGCCGAAAAAAGACATTTGTCCATCCAGTTCAGCCTATATTCCATCATAATAAATACCCAGATCTACGTCCTTCTACAGAACCTAATAATTGTATGATACAATATTGTTCTGCTCCAGGAAGACATCCAGGCCTCTCTTGAACCCCTCGACTGAGTTCGCCATCACCACCTCCTCAGGCAAGCAATTCCAGATTCTCACTGCCCTAACAGTAAAGAATCCTCTTCTATGTTGGTGGAAAAACCTTCTCTCCTCCAGACGCAAAGAATGCCCCCTTGTGCCCGTCACCTTCCTTGGTATAAACAGATCCTCAGCGAGATATTTGTATTGTCCCCTTATATACTTATACATGGTTATTAGATCGCCCCTCAGTCGTCTTTTTTCTAGACTAAATAATCCTAATTTCGCTAGGATTATTTAGTCTAGAAAAAAGACGACTGTATGTACACAGTGACTGCACCAGCAGAATAGTGAGTGCAGCTCTGGGGTATAATACAGGAGGTAACTCAGAATCAGTAATGTAATGTATGTACACAGTGACTGCACCAGCAGATTAGTGAGTGCAGCTCTGGGGTATAATACAGGATGTAACTCAGGATCAGTAATGTAATGTACGTACACAGTGACTGCACCAGCAGGATAGTGAGTGCAGCTCTGGGGTATAATACAGGAGGTAACTCAGGATCAGTAATGTAATGTATGTACACAGTGACTGCACCAGCAGAATAGTGAGTGCAGCTCTGGAGTATAATACAGGATGTAACTCAGGATCAGTAATGTAATGTATGTACACAGTGACTGCACCAGCAGAATAGTGAGTGCAGCTCTGGGGTATAATACAGGATGTAACTCAGGATCAGTAATGTAATGTATGTACACAGTGACTGCACCAGCAGAATAGTGAGTGCAGCTCTGGGGTATAATACAGGATATAACTCAGGATCAGTAATGTATGTACACAGTGACTGCACCAGCAGAATAGTGACTGCAGCTCTGGAGTATAATACAGGAGGTAACTCAGGATCAGTAATGAAATGTATGTACACAGTGACTGCACCAGCAGAATAGTGAGTGCAGCTCTGGGGTATAATACAGGAGGTAACTCAGGATCAGTAATGTAATGTATGTACACAGTGACTGCACCAGCAGAATAGTGAGTGCAGCTCTGGGGTATAATACAGGATATAACTCAGGATCAGTAATGTAATGTATGTACACAGTGACTGCACCAGCAGAATAGTGAGTGCAGCTCTGGGGTATAATACAGGATGTAACTCAGGATCAGTAATGTAATGTATGTACACACTGACTGCACCAGCAGAATAGTGAGTGCAGCTCTGGAATATAATACAGGAGGTAACTCAGGATCAGTAATGTAATGTATGTACACAGTGACTGCACCAGCAGAATAGTGAGTGCAGCTCTGGAATATAATACAGGAGGTAACTCAGGATCAGTAATGTAATGTATGTACACAGTGACTGCACCAGCAGAATAGTGAGTGCAGCTCTGGAATATAATACAGGAGGTAACTCAGGATCAGTAATGTAATGTATGTACACAGTGACTGCACCAGCAGAATAGTGAGTGCAGCTCTGGGGTATAATACAGGAGGTAACTCCGGATCAGTAATGTAATGTATGTACACAGTGACTGCACCAGCAGAATAGTGAGTGCAGCTCTGGGGTATAATACAGGAGGTAACTCAGGATCAGTAATGTAATGTATGTACACAGTGACTGCACCAGCAGAATAGTGAGTGCAGCTCTGGGGTATAATACAGGATGTAACTCAGGATCAGTAATGTAATGTATGTACACAGTGACTGCAGCAGCAGAATAGTGAGTGCAGCTCTGGAGTATAGTACAGGATGTAACTCAGGATCAGTAATGTAATGTATGTACACAGTGACTGCAGCAGCAGAATAGTGAGTGCAGCTCTGGAGTATAGTACAGGATGTAACTCAGGATCAGTAATGTAATGTATGTACACAGTGACTGCACCAGCAGAATAGTGAGTGCAGCTCTGGGGTATAATACAAGATGTAACTCAGGATCAGTAATGTAATGTATGTACACAGTGACTGCACGAGCAGAATAGTGAGTGCAGCTCTGGGGTATAATACAGGATGTAACTCAGTATCAGTAATGTAATGTATCATATGTACACAGTGACTGCACCAGCAGAATAGTGAGTGCAGCTCTGGAGCATAATACAGGAGGTAACTCAGGATCAGTAATGTAATGTATGTACACAGTGACTGCACCAGCAGAATAGTGAGTGCAGCTCTGGGGTATAATACAGGATATAACTCAGGATCAGTAATGTAATGTATGTACACAGTGACTGCACCAGCAGAATAGTGAGTGCAGCTCTGGGGTATAATACAGGAGGTGACTCCGGATCAGTAATGTAATGTATGTACACAGTGACTGCACCAGCAGAATAGTGGGTGCAGCTCTGGGGTATAATACAGGAGGTGACTCCGGATCAGTAATGTAATGTATGTACACAGTGACTGCACCAGCAGAATAGTGAGTGCAGCTCTGGGGTATAATACAGGAGGTAACTCAGGATCAGTATTGTAATGTATGTACACAGTGACTGCACCAGCAGAATAGTGAGTGCAGCTCTGGAGTATAATACAGGATGTAACTCAGGATCAGTAATGTAATGTATGTACACAGTGACTGCACCAGCAGAATAGTGAGTGCAGCTCTGGAGTATAATACAGGAGGTAACTCAGGATCAGTAATGTAATGTATGTACACAGTGACTGCACCAGCAGAATAGTGAGTGCAGCTCTGGGGTATAATACAGGATGTATCTCAGGATCAGTAATGTAATGTATGTTCACAGTGACTGCACCAGCAGAATAGTGAGTGCAGCTCTGGAGCATAATACAGGATGTAACTCAGGATCAGTAATGTAATGTATGTACACAGTGACTGCACCAGCAGAATAGTGAGTGCAGCTCTGGGGTATAATACAGGAGGTAACTCAGGATCAGTAATGTAATGTATGTTCACAGTGACTGCACCAGCAGAATAGTGAGTGCAGCTCTGGAGCATAATACAGGATGTAACTCAGGATCAGTAATGTAATGTATGTACACAGTGACTGCACCAGCAGAATAGTGAGTGCAGCTCTGGAGTATAATACAGGAGGTAACTCAGGATCAGTAATGTAATGTATGTAGAAAGTGTCTGAAATAATATGTAGATTAATTCTGTATAAGTTGTACTCTGGCGAACAGATGCATTAGATGTACCCACAGACATAATGTAGCTGTTGGCTCAGCCATTACTGGTCTGACATCTATGATAACTGATCACCTCTATTAAAATGTGTATTTGGCTCTACTGAAAGTGCATAATAATGTCTATGGTGGAGGGAGGGAGCAGCTGACAGGGAGGCAACATGTGGTGAAGTAATTGTATCCTCACAATCAAATGCATACAATAGGTGTTGTGATACAGAAAGATCTATGATAGAAGTAAAGAAAGAAAGAAAAAAAGAGATGGATAAGCAATAGATAATAGATAGATAATAGATATGTAGATAGATTGATAATAGATGATAGATAATAGATAAATAGATAATAGATAATAGATAGATGATAGATAGATAGATAATAGATAAATAGATAATAGATAGATGATAGATAATAGATAGATAATAGATAATAGATAGATGATAGATAATAGATAGATAATAGATAATAGATAGATAATAGATAGATAGATAGATAGATGATAGATAATAGATAAATAGATAATAGATAGATGATAGATAATAGATAGATAATAGATAGATAGATAGATGATAGATAATAGATGGATAGATGGATAATATATAATAGATGATAGATAGATAGATAGATAATAGATGGATAGATGGATAATATATAATAGATGATAGATAGATAGATAGATAGATAGATAGATAATAGATAGATAATAGATAGATGATAGATAATAGATAAATAGATAATAGATAGATGATAGATAATAGATAGATAATAGATAGATAGATGATAGATAATAGATAGATAGATGATAGATAATAGATAGATAGATAATAGATGGATAGATAGATAATATATAATAGATGATAGATAGATAGATAGATAGATAGATAGATAGATAGATAGATAATAGATAGATAATAGATTATACACGTTACATTTATTTTCAGCAGTAACTAGTTAAAATGAAGACTGAGATTAGATTGTGTTAAGTTACAGATCCGTCTATTGTAAAATATGATACAGACTAATGAAAATAAAAATTATGTAACTGCAGAAAGAAAATTAATCACAAATCCTGATGTATTGTTGTTAAAAAGAGCACATTATGTACAATAAACATCTGTGAAAAGATCAGTCTTGTTAAAGCAATCATTTGAAATTACAATATTTATATGTTGGGGATATGCTGCCATCTGGTGGATGTGTCTTAAATTGCAGTATATTTTCAAATTTTGGCAAAAAAAAATTCTTCTTGATCTTTTCATTGTTGAAATTAGCATAGAATGTTGCATCAATTCTACTCCTATTGTTTTTGAACTACAGTAAATACCTAAAGTAAATGATGATCCTTTCTGGAAATGGTGGCCTGTGAATGAAAAAAAATACCCCAGGGGATGGATTTTACATTTTTTTATCTCCCCCTTAGTGCTGGATTCATAGCTACACTGCTTAGAACTTCTGAATAACATCCTCCATGTTGCTTCTTTTTTATATCTCTACATTTTCCACATTGACAGCTACAATGCTCAGTACAGCTGTATAGTGTATGCAATGTGTCTGCTTTCTAATATCTGTTCATCCCCCTGAATGCTGGTATGATACACAGAGGAACTGCTTGGTACTGCTTTAAAATGTCCTCAATGCTGCTGCTTTCTAACATCTCTTTATACCCCTTTATGCTGGATTCACGGTTCCATTGCTCAGTTTTGCTGTATAAAGTTCAGACCGGACATAACTGCAAGAGAAGTATGCTGCCTTCCAGGTGCGATGATCAAGGATGTGACCGATAGGATACCAAAGCTCTTCAGCTCCCAGGACGTCCACCCATTTCTTCTGATACATGTTGGCACCAATGACACGGCAAGGAAGGACCTACCGACAATCTGCAAAGACTTTGAAGAGTTGGGGAAGAAAGTAAAGGAACTGGATGCACAGGTAGTTTTTTCTTCTATCCTTCCAGTAGACGGGCATGGCACCAGGAGATGGAACAGGATCCTTGATGCAAACAACTGGCTAAGACGATGGTGCAGACTAGAGTTGAGCGACCTTGACCTTTTTAGAGTCGAGCCGGGTTTCGCGAAACCCGACTATCTCAAAAGTCGGGTCGAGTGAAATCGGCCGATTATGATGTAAAGTCGGGATCGACCGAAACACGAAACCCAATGCAAGTCAATGGGGCAGCATAGTCGGCAGTGAGTGGGGGCCAGGAAAACACCTAGAGTGCCCATTTTAATGTCAAAACCATCCATTCTTCTTAATGAAGCTTGTCAAGCGTAATTTACCTTATAATAATTGGAAGGCATTTGAAATTGGGGGTCATTTGGCTAAAGTTGTGGGGGGTAGGGCTGGTTCAAGTAATTAGTGGGCCCAGGAAATCTGGACCACGTCACGGCAGTGGAGCAGGGAGAGGTAAGTATTTCAACTTTGCAAGTGCTGTGATCCTGAGCAAGCAGGGGGGGCCCACTCGTTGGCATTGGCACTGGCACAGGGCCCCTCAAAGTACAGCGGTGTGTTTGCACGGCGGGGGCGCCTCCCACCGGCAGCAACACTTTTGCGTACTATGAGAGGCCCTGTGCCAGTGACGTCGCCAACTAGTATTCCTCCCCCCACCTGATGAAGGAACCTGCACTTTCATCTGCACCTTCCTCTTTGTCCCCGTGCAAGGTGGTATGGTATGCGGGAAGAGCAACCTGACTTTCAGCAGGGTCACAATGTTGTTGTGTAGCATGCACGGGGAATGTTGCGTTATGGGTCAATGTACCAGCAGACTCATCTATCACTGGCTGGGCAATGGGCAGGATGAGGAGGAAACACAGATATAGGCCCAAAGAAGAAAGTGGGCTAAATGCAGTTCAAAATTGGTAACACAGGAATAACCAGGGGGCATTGCAGTGGAGGACAACTGGAATGAGAGGCAGACACCGATAGTAGGGCCAAATCAGTAAGTAGTCGAAATGCAGTTCAAAATTGGCAACAGTAGTAAACAGGCGGCACAGCTTTGTTCAGTGGAGGAGAACAGCAAGGAGTGGCAGACACCGATAGTAGGCCCCAACCCAACTAGTAGGCCAAATGCAGTCTAACATTAACAACTACTTAACGAGAGCCTGAAAACGGAATTTCAGGACAGGAAACCAGGAGAACAGCAAGGAGTGGCAGACACCGATAGTAGGCCCCAAACCAACTAGTACGCCAAATGCAGTTGTTCCATTTAACCACAATTTAATGAGATCCTGAAGATAGAAGCTCAGGAAAGGCAACCTGGAGAACACCTTGGAGTGTAACACACCATCTCTCTCCACCCCATACCCATTTTGTAGGCCTAATGCAGCGTAGTTTCCAACAACTACTAAACGAGAGCCGGAAGACCGAAGCAATGGCAAGGAAACCTGGGGAACACCTTGGAGTGGAACACACCATCTCTCTACAGTGGAACACACCATCTCTCTACACCCCATACCCAATTTGTAGGCCTAATGCAGCGTAGTTTCCAACAACTACTAAACGAGAGCCGGAAGATCGAAGCTCAGGAAAGGCAACCTGGAGAACACCTTGGAGTGTAACAAACCCTCTCTCTACACCACGGAAGGGCTGATTCTTAGGAAGGAAGGCTGTCGGAAAGAAGCAGGGCGCGTCCGAGGGTGATTATATTCTTATTAGGTATATACTCACCCTCGGACGCGCCCTGCTTCTTTATTTGTAATGAATGTTTATTTGCAATGTGGTTTTGACTTACTCTATTTTTTTGGTAAATAATGATTTTATTATTTTCATTGTTTTGCATCTTCTTGGCAATAATATAAAGAAGACGCGACAGGACAACACTCGGTGGATGCCATATCTGTGTTTAAAATTGAAAAAACCTTTCAGTTAACTACTTGCAGGAGAAAGTTATTGTAGCTGGTGGCCATTTTTAGTACTGTACCAGATTTTAGTTGTATGTGTTTGTTTTTAATGTTAAAATGTCTGCATTTGATATCTCTCCAGTATTTTCTTTTTTATAAGCAAAATACTTATTTTTATATTTTCTGATGTTGGTTCCAGGGGTACACGGGCAGCAGTGGTGTGGTCAGTGGAGGCCTAGTGGAAGGAGTGACCGCAGACAGGCATCGAAGGCCTAAAATAATAACACATGGCTGTAGGCAATTTTAAATTGGTTCCAGGGGTACACGGGCAGCAGTGGTGTGGTCAGTGGAGGCCTAGTGGAAGGAGTGACCGCAGACAGGCATCGAAGGCCTAAAATAATAACACATGGCTGTAGGCAATTTTAAATTGGTTCCAGGGGTACACGGGCAGCAGTGGTGTGGTCAGTGGAGGCCTAGTGGAAGGAGTGACCACAGACAGGCATCGAAGGCCTAAAATAATAACACATGGCTGTAGGCAATTTTAAATTGGTTCCAGGGGTACACGGGCAGCAGTGGTGTGGTCAGTGGAGGCCTAGTGGAAGGAGTGACCGCAGACAGGCATCGAAGGCCTAAAATAATAACACATGGCTGTAGGCAATTTTAAATTGGTTCCAGGGGTACACGGGCAGCAGTGGTCTGGTCAGTGGAGGCCTAGTGGAAGGAGTGACCGCAGACAGGCTTCGAAGGCCTAACATAACAAAAATGTCAATACAATGGTATTGTCAGTGGCAGGCATTGAAGGATGTCAGCGCATAGACTAAACATTGGTGGAGCTGTGAGATAATTTTGCAAGTGGTAGAGCACTGTTTGAGCTGGGGTGGGGGGAAACTGTCTTGTGGCCGGCGGTACAGGCCCAGGGCCCCTCATATTACAACGGTGTGTCTGACGTTGGGTGCGCACCACCACCGCCAGAGACACTTTATTGTACTAGGAGGGACCCAGTGGCAGTGCCGTCGACCAAAAGCGGGCTCACCCACCTCTTCAGACAAACTGCACTCTCACGGGTGCTGTCGCCAAGTGTCGATACCACGGCCCCGTGTGGGGAGTTTGGCCATTTAGTGAGGTGTAAACATGTCGTATGCTGGACAATCAGGTGCAGAAAATTACGAGATTGGAAAAGGCATTCAGAATAGTCCACAGGCAAGACCTTTTCATAGGAAAGCTAGGTGTCAGCCGGGCAAGGTGGGGCAAAAGATTTCGAAATCCAGTTGTGGTTCATTTTAATGAAGGTTAGATCATCTACATTTTGGGTAGCCAGACGAGTCCTTTTTTCTGTTAGTATTGAACCTGCAGCACTGAATACTCTTTCTGATAGGACACTAGCTGCCGGGCAAGCAAGCTCCTGCAATGCATATTCTGCCAATTCTGGCCAGGTGTCTAATTTTGATGCCCAGTAATCAAATGGGAATGACGGTTGAGGGAGAACATCGATAAGGGATGAAAAATAGTTTGTAACCATACTGGACAAATGTTGTCTCCTGTCACTTTGAATTGATGCTGCAGTACCTGTCCTGTCTGCGGTCATAGCAAAATCACTCCACAACCTGGTCAGAAAACCCCTCTGGCCAACGCCACTTCTGATTTCTGCCCCTGTAACTCCTCTGGTCTGCTGGCCCCTGGAGCTCGTGTGAGAACGATCACGGGCGCTGTGTGCAGGGAATGCCAGAAGCAAACGGTCAACAAGAGTTGATTGTTTGGTTGCTAATATTAGTTCCAAGTTCTCATGTGGCATTATATTTTGCAATTTGCCTTTATAGCGAGGATCAAGGAGGCAGGCCAACCAGTAATCGTCATCGTTCATCATTTTAGTTATGCGTGTGTCCCTTTTGAGGATACGTAAGGCATAATCCGCCATGTGGGCCAAAGTTCCAGTTCTCAAATCTGCAGTTGTGCTTGGTTGAGGGGCAGTTTCAGGCAAATCCACGTCACTTGTGTCCCTCAAAAAACCAGAACCCGGCCTTGCCGCGCCACCAATTTCCAGTGGCCCCGGAAAAGCTTCCTCATTAAAAATATAATCATCCCCATCATCCTCCTCGTCCTCCTCCTCCTCCTCTTCGCCCGCTACCTCGTCCTGTACACTGCCCTGGCCAGACAATGGCTGACTGTCATCAAGGCTTTCCTCTTCCTCAGCTGCAGACGCCTGATCCTTTATGTGCGTCAAACTTTGCATCAGCAGACGCATTAGGGGGATGCTCATGCTTATTATGGCGTTGTCTGCACTAACCAGCCGTGTGCATTCCTCAAAACACTGAAGGACTTGGCACATGTCTTGAATCTTCGACCACTGCACACCTGACAACTCCATGTCTGCCATCCTACTGCCTGCCCGTGTATGTGTATCCTCCCACAAAAACATAACAGCCCGCCTCTGTTCGCACAGTCTCTGAAGCATGTGCAGTGTTGAGTTCCACCTTGTTGCAACGTCTATGATTAGGCGATGCTGGGGAAGGTTCAAAGAACGCTGATAGGTCTGCATACGGCTGGAGTGTACAGGCGAACGGCGGATATGTGAGCAAAGTCCACGCACTTTGAGGAGCAGGTCAGATAACCCCGGATAACTTTTCAGGAAGCACTGCACCACCAGGTTTAAGGTGTGAGCCAGGCAAGGAATGTGTTTCAGTTGGGAAAGGGAGATGGCAGCCATGAAATTCCTTCCGTTATCACTCACTACCTTGCCTGCCTCAAGATCTACAGTGCCCAGCCACGACTGCGTTTCTTGCTGCAAGAACTCGGACAGAACTTCCGCGGTGTGTCTGTTGTCGCCCAAACACTTCATAGCCAATACAGCCTGCTGACGTTTGCCAGTAGCTGCCCCATAATGGGAGACCTGGTGTGCAACAGTGGCAGCTGCGGATGGAGTGGTTGTGCGACTGCGGTCTGTGGACGAGCTCTCGCTTCTGCAGGAGGACGAAGAGGAGGAGGAGGGGGTGCGAACGGCTACAGCCAATTGTTTCCTAGACCGTGGGCTAGGCAGAACTGTCCCAAACTTGCTGTCCCCTGTGGACCCTGCATCCACCACATTTACCCAGTGTGCCGTGATGGACACGTAACGTCCCTGGCCATGCCTACTGGTCCATGCATCTGTTGTCAGGTGCACCTTTGTGCTCACAGATTGCCTGAGTGCATGGACGATGCGCTCTTTAACATGCTGGTGGAGGGCTGGGATGGCTTTTCTGGAAAAAAAGTGTCGACTGGGTAGCTCGTAGCGTGGTACAGCGTAGTCCATCAGGGCTTTGAAAGCTTCGCTTTCAACTAACCGGTAGGGCATCATCTCTAACGAGATTAGTCTAGCTATGTGGGCGTTCAAACCCTGTGTACGCGGATGCGAGGCTAAGTACTTCCTTTTTCTAACCATAGTCTCATGTAGGGTGAGCTGGACTGGAGAGCTGGAGATCGTGGAACTAGCGGGGGTGCCGGTGGACATGGCAGACTGAGAGACGGTGGGAGATGGTATTGTTGCCACCGGTGCCCTAGATGCAGTGTTTCCTACTACGAAACTGGTGATTCCCTGACCCTGACTGCTTTGGCCTGGCAAAGAAACCTGCACAGATACTGCAGGTGGTGCGGAAAATGGTGGCCTTACACTGACGGAAGGGATGTTGCGTTGCTGACTAGCTTCATTGGCCGAGGGTGCTACAACCTTAAGGGACGTTTGGTAGTTAGTCCAGGCTTGCAAATGCATGGTGGTTAAATGTCTATGCATGCAACTTGTATTGAGACTTTTCAGATTCTGTCCTCTGCTTAAGGTAGTTGAACATTTTTGACAGATGACTTTGCGCTGATCAATTGGATGTTGTTTAAAAAAATGCCAGACTGCACTCTTTCTAGCATCGGATACCTTTTCAGGCATTGCAGACTGAGCTTTAACCGGATGGCCACGCTGTCCTCCAACAGGTTTTGGCTTTGCCACGCGTTTTGGGCAAGATACGGGCCCGGCAGATGGAACCTGTTGCGATGTTGATGCCTGCTGCGGCCCCTCCTCCTCCGCTTCAGAACTGCTGCCGCCTGCACCCTGTTCCCCCAATGGCTGCCAATCGGGGTCAAGAACTGGGTCATCTATTACCTCTTCTTGTAGCTCGTGTGCAACTTCGTCTGTGTCACCGTGTCGGTCGGTGGTATAGCGTTCGTGATGGGGCAACATAGTCTCATCAGGGTCTGATTCTTGATCAGCACCCTGCGAGGGCAATGTTGTGGTCTGAGTCAAAGGACCAGCATAGTAGTCTGGCTGTGGCTGTGCATCAGTGCACTCCATGTCAGATTCAACTTGTAATGGGCATGGACTGTTAACTGCTTCACTTTCTAAGCCAGGGACGGTATGTGTAAAGAGCTCCATGGAGTAACCCGTTGTGTCGCCTGCTGCATTCTTCTCTGTTGTTGTTTTTGCTGAAGAGGACAAGGAAGCGACTTGTCCCTGACCGTGAACATCCACTAACGACGCGCTGCTTTGACATTTACCAGTTTCACGAGAGGAGGCAAAAGAGCTAGAGGCTGAGTCAGCAAGATAAGCCAAAACTTGCTCTTGCTGCTCCGGCTTTAAAAGCGGTTTTCCTACTCCCAGAAAAGGGAGCGTTCGAGGCCTTGTGTAGCCAGACGACGAAACTGGCTCCACAGCTCCAGACTTAGGTGCAATATTTTTTTTCCCACGACCAGCTGATGCTCCACCACTACCACTACCCTCATTACGAGCTGACAATGAACGCCCCCGGCCACGACCTCTTCCACCATACTTCCTCATTGTTTTAAAAACGTAAACAAACTAACGGTATTTGTTGCTGTCACACAAATTACACGGTGAGCTATAACTTCAGTATGATTTAGCTACCCCTTTACAGGTGAGTGAGACCACAACGAAAATCAGGCACAATGTTACACACTCTGTTGTTGGTGGCAACAAATGAGAGAGATGCCACACACGCAGGACTGTCACTGAAGCACAAATGTAAATATTAATCTCCCACTGATTTGATTTTTTTTTTTTTTTAAGGGAGACTTTAGGAAAAAAAAATAATAGAATAAAATGATTTTTTCAGGAAGAATTTAGAAACCAAATAAAATAAAATGATTTTTTCAGGGAGAATTTAGAAAACAAATAAAACAAAAAAAGGCTTTCTATGGCCCACTGAGTGAGAGATGACGCACACAGGAGTCAGGAGTGGCACACAAGCCCAGAGGCCAATATTAATCTCCCACCGATTGATTTAGTTATTTTTTCAGGTAGATTTTGGAACCCAAATCAAGCTAAAAAAATAATAGGCTTTCTATGGCCCACAATTGGAGAGAGAGAGAGAGAGATGGCACACCCAGGAGTCAAGACTGGCACACAAGCAGAAAGGGCAATATTAATCTCCCACTGATTTGTTTTTTTTTGTTTGTTTTTTTCAGGGAGACTTTAGGAAAAAAAAAATAGAATAAAATGATTTTTTTCAGGAAGAATTTAGAAACCAAAGAAAATAAAATGATTTTTTCAGGGAGAATTTAGAAAACAAATAAAACAAAAAAAGGCTTTCTATGGCCCACTGAGTGAGAGATGACGCACACAGGAGTCAGGAGTGGCACACAAGCCCAGAGGCCAATATTTATCTCCTACTTTTTTTTTTTTGTTCCAGGGAAAATTTATAAACCCAATAAAAAAAATAATAAATAGGCTTTCTATGGCCCACTATCTGAGAGACAGAGAGAGATGGCACGCTTAGGACTGGCACACAAGCCCAAAGGCCAATATTAATCTCCCTTTTTTTTTAAGGGAAAATTTATAAAACCAAAAAAAAATAAATAAATAGGCTTTCTATGGCCCACTATTTGTGAGAGAGATGGCACGCTCAGGACTGGCACACAAGCCCAGAGGCCAATATTAATCTCCCACTTATTTTTTTTTTTTCCAGGGAAAATTTATAAACCCATTAAAAAAAAATAAAAATAAATAGGCTTTCTATGGCCCACTATCTGAGAGAGAGAGATGGCACGATTAGGACTGGCACACAAGCCCAAAGGCCAATATTAATCTCCCACTGATTGATTTATTGATTTTTTCAGGTAGAATTTAGAACCCAAATAAAGCAAAAAAAAAAAAAAAAAGGGCTTTCTATGGCCCACTGAGTGAGTGATGATGCACACAGGAGTCAGGAGTGGCACACAAGCCCTGAGGCCAATATTTTTCTCCCACTGATTGATGTAGTGATTTTTTCAGGTAGATTTTATAACCCAAATCAAGCAAAAAAATAAATAGGCTTTCTATGGCCCACTGAGTGAGAGATGGCACACACAGGGATGGCACTCTAGCAGAAATGTCAATCTTAATCTCCCACAAAAAAAAAAAAAAAACAGGGAGTGTCCTTCAATTACTATCTCCCTGCAGTAATCTCAGCCAGGTATGGCAGGCAGCAATAAGGAGTGGACTGATGCACAAATTAAATAAAAAGTGTGGACAAACAAACAAGATAGCTGTGCAGAAAGGAAGGAACAAGAGGATTTGTGCTTTGAAAAAAGCAGTTGGTTTGCACAGCGGCGTACACACAGCAATGCAGCTATCAGGGAGCCTTCTAGGGCAGCCCAATGAGCTACAGCGCTGAGGGGGAAAAAAAAAAAATGTAGCTTCCACTATCCCTGCACACCGAAGGTGGTGTTGGGCAGTGGAAATCGCTACAGCACAAGCGGTTTGGTGGTTAATGGACCCTGCCTAACGCTATCCCTGCTTCTGACGAAGCGACAGCAACCTCTCCCTAAGCTCAGATCAGCAGCAGTAACATGGCGGTCGGCGGGAATGCCCCTTTATAGCCCCTGTGACGCCGCAGACAGCAAGCCAATCACTGCAATGCCCTTCTCTAAGATGGTGGGGACCAGGACCTATGTCATCACGCTGCCCACACTCTGCGTTTACCTTCATTGGCTGAGAAATGGCGCTTTTCGCGTCATTGAAACGCGACTTTGGCGCGAAAGTCGCGTACCGCATGGCCGACCCCGCACAGGGGTCGGATCGGGTTTCATGAAACCCGACTTTGCCAAAAGTCGGCGACTTTTGAAAATGAACGACCCGTTTCGCTCAACCCTAGTGCAGACAACAAGGATTCGGATTCCTGGACCACGGTGTGAATTACTTGTACGATGGACTCCTCGCCAGAGACGGACTACACCTCAACAAACCTGGGAAACACACATTCGCCAGAAGACTCGCTACACTCATCAGGAGGGCGTTAAACTAGAAGAAGAGGGGACGGGAAGAAAAACATTAGACTCGAACAAAGACGACCCAGGAAAACATACTCAGAAGGGAGGTAAGAACATTTCTAAAACAATCCACAGCGAGGAGATTGGAACAAAACAAAATCCTCTAAACTGCATGCTCGCAAACGCCAGAAGCCTGACAAACAAGATGGAAGAACTAGAAGCAGAAATATCTACAGGTAACTTTGACATAGTGGGAATAACCGAGACATGGTTAGATGAAAGCTATGACTGGGCAGTTAACTTACAGGGTTACAGTCTGTTTAGAAAGGATCGTAAAAATCGGAGAGGAGGAGGGGTTTGTCTCTATGTAAAGTCTTGTCTAAAGTCCACTTTAAGGGAGGATATTAGCGAAGGGAATGAGGATGTCGAGTCCATATGGGTTGAAATTCATGGAGGGAAAAATGGTAACAAAATTCTCATTGGGGTCTGTTACAAACCCCCAAATATAACAGAAAGCATGGAAAGTCTACTTCTAAAGCAGATAGATGAAGCTGCAACCCATAATGAGGTCCTGGTTATGGGGGACTTTAACTACCCGGATATTAACTGGGAAACAGAAACCTGTGAAACCCATAAAGGCAACAGGTTTCTGCTAATAACCAAGAAAAATTATCTTTCACAATTGGTGCAGAATCCAACCAGAGGAGCAGCACTTTTAGACCTAATACTATCTAATAGACCTGACAGAATAACAAATCTGCAGGTGGTTGGGCATCTAGGAAATAGCGACCACAATATTGTGCAGTTTCACCTGTCTTTCACTAGGGGGACTTGTCAGGGAGTCACAAAAACATTGAACTTTAGGAAGGCAAAGTTTGAACAGCTTAGAGATGCCCTTAATCTGGTAGACTGGGACAATATCCTCAGAAATGAGAATACAGATAATAAATGGGAAATGTTTAAGAACATCCTAAATAGGCAGTGTAAGCGGTTTATACCTTGTGGGAATAAAAGGACTAGAAATAGGAAAAACCCAATGTGGCTAAACAAAGAAGTAAGACAGGCAATTAACAGTAAAAAGAAAGCATTTGCACTAAAAAAGCAGGATGGCACCATTGAAGCTCTAAAAAACTATAGGGAGAAAAATACTTTATCTAAAAAACTAATTAAAGCTGCCAAAAAGGAAACAGAGAAGCACATTGCTAAGGAGAGTAAAACTAATCCCAAACTGTTCTTCAACTATATCAATAGTAAAAGAATAAAAACTGAAAATGTAGGCCCCTTAAAAAATAGTGAGGAAAGAATGGTTGTAGATGACGAGGAAAAAGCTAACATATTAAACACCTTCTTCTCCACGGTATTCACGGTGGAAAATGAAATGCTAGGTGAAATCCCAAGAAACAATGAAAACCCTATATTAAGGGTCACCAATCTAACCCAAGAAGAGGTGCGAAACCGGCTAAATAAGATTAAAATAGATAAATCTCCGGGTCCGGATGGCATACACCCACGAGTACTAAGAGAACTAAGTAATGTAATAGATAAACCATTATTTCTTATTTTTAGTGACTCTATAGCGACAGGGTCTGTTCCGCAGGACTGGCGCATAGCAAATGTGGTGCCAATATTCAAAAAGGGCTCTAAAAGTGAACCTGGAAATTATAGGCCAGTAAGTCTAACCTCTATTGTTGGTAAAATATTTGAAGGGTTTCTGAGGGATGTTATTCTGGATTATCTCAATGAGAATAACTGTTTAACTCCATATCAGCATGGTTTATGAGAAATCGCTCCTGTCAAACCAATCTAATCAGTTTTTATGAAGAGGTAAGCTATAGACTGGACCACGGTGAGTCATTGGACGTGGTATATCTCGATTTTTCCAAAGCGTTTGATACCGTGCCGCACAAGAGGTTGGTACACAAAATGAGAATGCTTGGTCTGGGGGAAAATGTGTGTAAATGGGTTAGTAACTGGCTTAGTGATAGAAAGCAGAGGGTGGTTATAAATGGCATAGTCTCTAACTGGGTCGCTGTGACCAGTGGGGACCGCAGGGGTCAGTATTGGGACCTGTTCTCTTCAACATATTCATTAATGATCTGGTAGAAGGTTTACACAGTAAAATATCGATATTTGCAGATGATACAATACTATGTAAAGCAGTTAATACAAGAGAAGATAGTATTCTACTACAGATGGATCTGGATAAGTTGGAAACTTGGGCTGAAAGGTGGCAGATGAGGTTTAACAATGATAAATGTAAGGTTATACACATGGGAAGAAGGAATCAATATCACCATTACACACTGAACGGGAAACCACTGGGTAAATCTGACAGGGAGAAGGACTTGGGGATCCTAGTTAATGATAAACTTACCTGGAGCAGCCAGTGCCAGGCAGCAGCTGCCAAGGCAAACAGGATCATGGGGTGCATTAAAAGAGGTCTGGATACACATGATGAGAGCATTATACTGCCTCTGTACAAATCCCTAGTTAGACCGCACATGGAGTACTGTGTCCAGTTTTGGGCACCGGTGCTCAGGAAGGATATAATGGAACTAGAGAGAGTACAAAGGAGGGCAACAAAATTAATAAAGGGGATGGGAGAACTACAATACCCAGATAGATTAGCGAAATTAGGATTATTTAGTCTAGAAAAAAGACGACTGAGGGGCGATCTAATAACCATGTATAAGTATATAAGGGGACAATACAAATATCTTGCTGAGGATCTGTTTATACCAAGGAAGGTGACGGGCACAAGGGGGCATTCTTTGCGTCTGGAGGAGAGAAGGTTTTTCCACCAACATAGAAGAGGATTCTTTACTGTTAGGGCAGTGAGAATCTGGAATTGCTTGCCTGAGGAGGTGGTGATGGCGAACTCAGTTGAGGGGTTCAAGAGAGGCCTGGATGTCTTCCTGGAGCAGAACAATATTGTATCATACAATTAGGTTCTGTAGAAGGACGTAGATCTGGGGATTTATTATGATGGAATATAGGCTGAACTGGATGGACAAATGTCTTTTTTCGGCCTTACTAACTATGTTACTATGTTACTATGTATGTATGTTTGTGCCGCTGCTTTCTAATATCTGTTTATTTCTCCAAGTGCTGGATTCACAGCTATACTGCTCAGTACTGCTGAATAACAGCCTCTATGCTGCTGCTTTCTAATATCTATTTAACTTCCACAGTGCCATGTTCACAGCTACACTGATCAATACTGCTGCATAACATCCACAATGCTTCGGCTTTCTAATATCTGTTCATCCCCCTCAGTGCTTGATTCAGTATATAAACACACTGCTAAGTAGTGCTTTAAAACATCCTCCATACTGCTGCATACTAATATCTGTTTACCCTCCTTTGTGATTTGTGCTGGATTCACAGTTCCACAGCTTAGTACTTTTGTGTCCTATCCTTTATGCTTCTGCTCTCTTGCAAATATTTTACCTCTCCCAGTGCTGGATTTACAGTTATACTGCTTATTACCTCTGTATTATGTCTGCTTCTTTCTAGTATCTGTTCATCCCCTCAGTGCTGGATTCACAGCTACACTGCTCAGTACTGCTCTGTAATTCCCTTGATATTGCTGCATCTTAATGTCTTAATCTTTCTCAATGCTATATTCACTGTTACACTGCACAGTACTGATGTTTAATATCCTTTATGCAGTTGTGTTATAATATGATTAGTTCCATAAGTACTGCTATATAATGCTACTATTTTCATGTGTTTACTCATCTAGTGTATTCCAATACATTACAAGCCTGACTGCCTTCTCTAGGGAGAACTCAGCCATAATTGGTTAGGGGAATGAGAGTGCGGATTGAGGGGGTCTTTATGAGTAAGCATTAAGGGGTCATACATATAATGTCTGTACTGTGGAATTAATGGCGCCATTTAAGTGCGTAAAATAAATACATACTGTACATAGTGATAACAATGATAATTGTACAGTAAGTCCTATGGCAAACAGCGAGTGGCAGTGTAAAGTAATATTGGACATTTTATTTTCATATGTGGAGCCTCATCTTATTTGATATCAAACAGACTGCGCTAACAATGCAGTCAGAAACTAATGTCAATATTGTTTGATCTAAATTTGAGATTGTTTTTTCGTGACACATTATACTTTATGATAATGGTAAATTTATGTCAATATGTTTCGTGTTTACTTATAAAAAATATCAAAAATTTGAGAAAAATGTTAAAAAATTAGCAATTTTCAAAGTTTGAATGATTTATCCCTTTAATCCAGATGGCCATGCCACAGCAAACCATTAACCCCTTCATGACCTTGGGATTTTCCGTTTTTCCGTGTTCGTTTTTCGCTCCCCTCCTTCCCAGAGCCATAACTTTTTTATTTTTCCGTCAATTTGGCCATGTGAGGGCTTATTTTTTGCAGGACGAGGTGTACTTTTGAACCACATCATTGGTTTTACCATGTCGTGTACTAGAAAATGGGAAAAAAATTCCATGTGCGGTGAAATTGCAAAAAAAGTGCAATCCCACACTTGTTTTTTGTTTGGCTTTTTTGCTAGGTTCACTAAATGCTAAAACTGACCTGACATTATGATTCTCCAGGTCAGTACGAGTTCATAGACACCTAACATGACTAGGTTATTTTTTATCTAAGTGGTGAAAAAAAATTCCAAACTTTGCTAAAAAAAAAAATACATTGCGCCATTTTCCGATACTCGTGGCGTCTCCATTTTTCGTGATCTGGGGTCGGTTGAGGGCTTATTTTTTGCGTGCCGAGATGACGTTTTTAATGATAGCATTTTGGTGCAGATACGTTCTTTTTATCGCCTGTTATTGCATTTTAATTCAATGTCGCGGCGACCAAAAAAAGTAATTCTGGCGTTTTGAATTCTTTTCTCGCTACGCCGTTTAGCGATCAGGTTAATCCTTTTTTTTTAATTGATAGATCGAGCGATTCTGAACGTGGCGATACCAAATATGTGTAGATTCGATTTTTTTTTTTTATTGATTTATTTTGAATGTGGCGAAAGGGGGGTGATTTAAACTTTTATATTTTTTTTATTTTTTTCACATTTTTTTAACTTTTTTTTTTTTTACTTTTGCCATGCTTCAATAGCCTCCATGGGAGGCTAGAAGCAGGCACAGCACGATCGGCTCTGCTACATAGCAGCGATCTGCTGATCGCTGCTATGTAGCAGAATTGCACGTGTGCTGTGAGCGCCGACCACAGGGTGGCGCTCACAGCCACCGGTGATCAGTAACCATAGAGGTCTCTGGGACCTCTATGGCTACAATGGAGACGCATCGCCGACCCCCGGACATGTGACGGGGGTCGGCGATGACGTCATTTCCGGCCGGAAGCGGTAGTTAAATGCCGCTGTCTGCGTTTGACAGCGGCATTTAACTAGTTAATAGGTGCGGGCAGATCGCGATTCTGCCCGCAGCTATTACGGGCACATGTCAGCTGTTCATAACAGCTGACATGTCCCGGCTTTGATGTGGGCTCACCGCGGAGCCCTGCATCAAAGCAGGGGAGCTGACCTCGGACGTACTATCCCGTCCGAGGTCAGAAAGGGGTTAATAAATAACATTTCCCACATGTCTCCTTTACATCAGCACCATTTGTAAAATGTTATTTTATTTTTTTAGCATTTTAGGAGGTTTAAAAATGTAGCAGCCATTTTTCATTTTTTCAAGGAAATTTACAACATTTATTTTTTTAGAGATATATCCATGTTTGAAGTGACTTTAGGGGTCTCATATATTGGAAAACCCCCAAACGTGATACCATTTTAAAAACAGCACCCCCTGGCGTATCGAAAACTGCAGTCAGGTAGTTTATTAACCCTTCAGGTGCTTTACAGGAATTAATGCAAAGTGGCATGATGGGAACGAAAATGTGTATTTTTACCACCTAAATGTCGGTAATTTCTGAACAGGTTACAACAGCCGGCAGACTCTAAGGCCACTATTTGGTCATGAATTGCCATCGCAAACATCAGGACCACACAATCATGATCTGAGGGCACAGTTTGGGATAAAGAGGAATCCCCCACACTCTGTTAACCATTTATAATTATGTAGTCACTATTGACAGCAGCATCTAAGGGGTTAAACAGATTTGGAAGGTGCAAACACTGATCATGGCTGATGCAGAAAGTTGTCAGCTATAGTGTACAACCGACAGATGCTGGATTGTCACCTGTATGGGGAGGATATTCTCTTATATGTAAGGTCAGTTAAAAGACGTATTGGCGGTCATTAAGGGGTTAAACAGCTTTAAGTTTTACGTGTAATTCTCCTCCTGGCCACCGGGTGTGCTATTGAATTACATTGTCACCTTTAGCATCACAGAACATAAAGCGGTTCCCTAAAGCTCCCTCTAGTGGCAGAAATGTTTATTTTAATAATTTTCATTTTGGGGTTTTTCAAAACACAAAAAAAAGTTAAATGAAGAAATCAAATCCATTCCTGGAAATGGATTTCACACTATATGCGAGACAGATAACTGGCAGATATTCAACAAACCATATAGGCTTACAGTGTAACTGAGAAATCAAAATATTCAGACAGGATTCACTGACATATAAAGCTGCGAGTGCAGCAGAGTTAAGTTTGTCTTGTTTTGATGATGGCGCGACTCAGCTCTGCTAGATCTCTTTATATGAATGCAGTCTGAGTCTTCCAGCAGGTGGCGCTATTCCATGTATGTCACTGCGCCTCAATTAGAAAAAAGTGGAAGAAGATATATATATATATATATATATATATAGCAGACGTTAAATTCAACTTTTTATAGACTATATATCAACATAAACTGATATATCAGAATTATGTACAGTCACTAGCCAATGTTTTCAGATCCATAATTTCTCAATCACTTGTGGTTGGGATCCAATCAGTCTCGAATGCCATGTTTGGAGCTAGAAAAGTAAAGGACAAATGACAAATGGAAAAATTGAATTTTATTTTACTTCTATTATTTATTTTCAAGACACAATGTGCACAAAATTACTAAAGAAGATATCTCTAGTTATTAGGGGTTCAGCGAAAGGCAGAACAAGAGCTAATCATTCATCAAACATGGAAGAATTCTATACTGACACCTAGTGGTGATAGACGAGAAAACACATGAAAAGTCACATGTCACAGGACACCGACAGATGAGAATAGATAGATAGATAATAGATAGATATATAAATGATAGATAGATATATAAATAGATAGATAAGAGATAGATAATAGATAGATAAATAAATAGATAATAGATATATAAAAAGATACTAGATAGATAGATGCTAGATAGATAGATAGATGATAGATAATAGATAGATGATAGATAATAGATAATAGATAGATGATAGATGATAGATAGATGATAGATGATAGATAATAGATAATAGATAGATGATAGATAATAGATAGATGATAGATGATAGATAATAGATAATAGATAGATGATAGATAATAGATAATAGATAGATGATAGATAGATAGATAGATAGATAGATAATAGATAATAGATAGATAATAGATAGATGATAGATAAATAATATATAGAAAATAGATGACAGATTAATAATAGATAGATTGAGAATAAATAGATAATATATATAGATAGATTAATATAGAAAAAATAGATAATAGATAGATGATAGATAATTGATAAATAGATAATAGACAGATAAATAGGTTAACAATAGCTAGATAATAGATAGATAATGGATAGATATAACATATGACACACTGTTATATCATTTGCTGGCTCCTTGACTTTGATGTGGGCTTGCAAGCCAGGGGTCTCCTGAAGACCCTAAAAAACAATATATCTACTACTAAGTGACATCACTGAAAACATTGACTCAATGCACTAAAAACAAGTCCTCACACAGCCCCATATTCCGAATATTGAAACTGTTACGGCTCTCGGAAAAGGACAAAATGAAGAAACAGGCAAAATTCATTTTTTTTTTTTTTTTTTTTTTTACAAATTTCTACATTTTTTTCTCATATTAAAAAAAAAATAAAAAATGTGCATGTTTGGTATCTTCATACTCGCACTGACCCGGAGAATCATATTTCCAAGTCATTTCTACCATATAATGAACTCTGTAAATACATTTTTTTTTAAATGCAGAATTTTGGCTTTTTGGGTCTTTGGCCGCACTTGGAATTTTTTTTCTTCCCCGCATTCTAGAACATCATATGATAAAATGAATGTTGTCATTCCAAAGTAGAACTCGTTCCCCTCCAAAAAACAAGTCCTCATATCTCTTCATGGACGGAAGACTTGAGGGGCGGTAGATTTCTGCACCTGCACCCATCCCATGAACTATGTGGGAAAAACGAAAAGTCAGTTCCGTGTTTAGATCAGTGAACATCTGGGGGACATCAGACACAAAAGAGAACCCCTCCTGGACGGACACATGAACCAAAACCATGGGGAGGTGTCGCGGGGTCCTTCTCCGGTATCACACAATCAACAGAGCCAGAGTATAGTGAACAATCCCAAGACTCATTGTTGGCTGCTTCTTTGATTATTAATATCTCCGCAACGAGAGGCGAAAAAAATAAAAATAAAAACACCATTATATACATTTTATAGAGAGATCTCTTGTTATCACATTATATAAGAGCAGATTTGCTGATCTCTGCCGTATTCGCCAATAGTGCGGATCCCGGTGGCTGTTATTATAAAGGTTCACCACTGGAGGGAGCGGTGTGCGCTAGGAATCGCTCGCAGCAGCAGACCGCTATGGCTGCAGAGGAGTCTTATGCAGAGGTACTGCAGTCCTATGTAAATCCACAGATAACCCAATGTCAATGACATGCTCAGTTCTGTTCCATTGACAAACAGCAGAGAACCTGCTCTACCGCCATCATTTCATCACGTGCGTACCGTCACCTTCTGTTTTATTTCTTTTCTTTTGTGGGGTATAAAACAATCATGGACACATATATAAAACATGATGTTCGGATTGCACCGCTCCACTGCTTGCAATAAATGCCCATACCCGCGTCCGTGGATTTCAGACCGCAATACACTGTACGGACTGGCCGACCCAGGAGCGACGGCCCCATAGATGTATGTGCAGCTCTCACGCCTGGGTCAGAAGATCCGCAGATTGCGCATCGTGATCTCAGCCCGATTTACACGGACGTCTGTACATTGCTTGTGTTATTGCGAGCAATATTTCCCAACTTTCACAAAACAGGAAGACGACAAAACTATGCGGTGTGCGTAGTGCCCCTTGACCTTTCCTGCAGCCACATCCCCAAGCCGCACCCATTTACATGAACTGCGCTGGAAAAAAAAAAAAAGCATCAAAAACGCTGCTTCAAATCTGCATCAAGTAAAGGGAAAAAGGCAAAAAAAACTGCAGCAAAAACACAATGATATAAGACTGTTATTGCATCACATGGTGCGGACACCTGCAAAAGGGAGCAGATAAAAGCAGCAGAAAAGACGCAGCATTTATGCCACATGTGAACATGGCCTCAGTGTTACAAGTTTATTGTATTTCTTATGGGTTTAATAGAGAAAAAGATCAACCGCGCCATTTTTATACTATTTACAGAAAACCGTAAATAATCAGATCGCTGTGTTGTGCGGGTTGTTACGATTGCAGGGATGCCAAATATGTCTGTTATGGCAGCAAAAATGACATTATTGTAATTGTTTTTCTTTCTTTTTTTAGTATTTTTAAAGTAAGAAAATAAAATCTGACATTTATTTTATTCCTAGGATACAGGGACATAGAAATGCACTACTATGTACAGATGTAGCTCTATGTACTAGTATAAGCTGCCTACTCCCGGGACAGCGCCCCCTTATCGGGGCCGTCCTGCTGAATCCGGACTCGTCATTGGCTATGTGTGTGAGCAGCCGGTGGGGCCTAATGTTCTCCCATAGCTGCAGCGTCTCCGGACTTGTCTCCCATTAGCCATAATTGGAATATTTTTGGTCGTTGCTCACACAGGAGCTGCCAGCAGCGGATCTTGAAGATTTGCATTTAGCGGCAGAACCTTCATCAGACGACCAGTAATAACCTCAGTGATAACAGCCGAGGCCGAGGTGCCGGGATTTCTGCACAAGGCTCAGACTCAAGACTCAGAAACTAGTCTAGTTTACATTTTTTATCATTTGCATATCGTTAACATATCTACCCACCCTGGGATTCCATCATTCCAACACTTTTCCATTTTGGTGCCGCAATTTGAATGTTAAATAGTAAATGTACAGCTGGTATAACCTGGGCATCTCCTGTATATAATTATATATGTACAGCTGGTATAACCTGGGCATCTCCTGTATATAATTATATATGTACAGCCGGTATAACCTGGGCATCTCCTGTATATAATTATATATATATACAGCTGGTATAACCTGGGCATCTCCTGTATATAATTATATATGTACAGCCGGTATAACCTGGGCATCTCCTGTATATAATTATATATGTACAGCTGGTATAACCTGGACATCTCCTGTATATAATTATATATGTACAGCCGGTATAACCTGGGCATCTCCTGTATATAATGATATATGTACAGCCGGTATAACCTGGGCATCTCCTGTATATAATTATATATGTACAGCTGGTATAACCTGGGCATATCCTGTATATAATTATATATGTACAGCCGGTATAACCTGGGCATCGCCTGTATATAATGATATATGTACAGCTGGTATAACCTGGGCATCTCCTGTATATAATTATATATGTACAGCTGGTATAACCTGGGCATCTCCTGTATATAATGATATATGTACAGGTGGTATAACCTGGGCATCTCCTGTATATAGTTATATATGTACAGCTGGTATAACCTGGGCATCAACTGTATATAATTATATATGTACAGCCGGTATAACCTGGGCACATCCTGTATATAGTTATATATGTACAGCCGGTATAACCTGGGCATCTCCTGTATATAATTATATATATATACAGCTGGTATAACCTGGGCATCTCCTGTATATAATTATATATGTACAGCCGGTATAACCTGGGCATCTCCTGTATATAATTATATATGTACAGCTGGTATAACCTGGACATCTCCTGTATATAATTATATATGTACAGCCGGTATAACCTGGGCATCTCCTGTATATAATGATATATGTACAGCCGGTATAACCTGGGCATCTCCTGTATATAATTATATATGTACAGCTGGTATAACCTGGGCATATCCTGTATATAATTATATATGTACAGCCGGTATAACCTGGGCATCGCCTGTATATAATGATATATGTACAGCTGGTATAACCTGGGCATCTCCTGTATATAATTATATATGTACAGCTGGTATAACCTGGGCATCTCCTGTATATAATGATATATGTACAGGTGGTATAACCTGGGCATCTCCTGTATATAGTTATATATGTACAGCTGGTATAACCTGGGCATCAACTGTATATAATTATATATGTACAGCCGGTATAACCTGGGCACATCCTGTATATAGTTATATATGTACAGCTGGTATAACCTGGGCATCTCCTATATATAATTATATATCTACAGCTGGTATAACCTGGGCATCTCCTGTATATAATTATATATGTACAGCTGGTATAACCTGGGTATCTCCTGTATATAATTAGATATATACAGCTGGTATAACCTGGGCATCTCCTGTATATAATTATATATGTACAGCTGGTATAACCTGGGCATCTCCTGTATATAATTATATATGTACAGCTGGTATAACCTGGGCATCTCCTGTATATAATTATATATGTACAGCTGGTATAACCTGGGCATCTACTGTATATAATTATATATGTACTGCTGGTATAACCTGGGCATCTCCTGTATATAATTATATATGTACAGCTGGTATAACCTGGACATCTCCTGTATATAATTATATATGTACAGCTGGTATAACCTGGGCATCTCCTGTATATAATTATATATGTACAGCTGGTATAACCTGGGCATCTCCTGTATATAATTATATATGTACAGCTGGTATAACCTGGACATCTCCTGTATATAATTATATATGTACTGCTGGTATAACCTGGGCATCTCCTGTATATAATTATATATGTACAGCTGGTATAACCTGGGCATCTCCTGTATATAATTATATATGTACAGCTGGTATAACCTGGACATCTCCTGTATATAATTATATAGGTACAGCTGGTATAACCTGGGCATCTCCTGTATATATTTATATATGTACAGCTGGTATAACCTGGGCATCTCCTGTATATAATTATATGGGTACAGCTGGTCTAACCTGGGCTGTTGTGAGTTCCGTTCTGGAGCTCCCTCCTGTGGTTGCTAATGGTATGTTTGCGAGTTCTGCCCTTGGGCTCCCTCTGGTGGTTTCGAGTGGAACTGCTGCTCCGTTAGGTAGCTGTAGCAGCTGCCTTCACTAATCGCCTTGCCTGGGTTTGTTATTTAAACCTGCTCTGGGCTTTAGTCCATGCCTGCTGTCAATGTTTTTGGTTGGATTTGATTCTTCCCTTGGATTTCTCATATGGCCAGTCCTTGTCTGCAAAAGATAAGTTTTGCTAGTTTGTTTGTCCATTTGTTTAGACTCTATTGCTTTGCATTTTGTCTCTTTTGTCCAGCTTGTCACTATGTCTTATTCAGGCTAGCTGGAAGCTCTGGGAAAGCAGATTTGCCCCTCCACACCATGAGTCGGTGTGGAGTTCATTTTTGTAAACTCTGCGGGGATTTTGTAGTTTTTAATACTGACCGCACAGTATCCTTTGCTCTCTGTCTATCTAGTTTAGTATTGGCCTCCCTTTGCTGAATTCTAATTTCATTTCTGTGTTCATCATTTCCCTCTCCATTCACAGTCAATATTTGTGGGGGGCTGTCTTTCCTTTTGGGGGTTCCTCTGAGGCAAGATAGCTTTCTATTTCCTTCTTTAGGGGTAGTTATATCTGAGGCTGTGACGAGGTGTCTAGGGAGTGTCAGGAACATCCCACGGCTATTTCTAGTTGTGTTGTTAGGATTAGGGACTGCGGTCAGTAGAGATACCACCTTCTCAGAGCTCGTTCCATGTTGCGTTTTAGCCACCAGGTCATTTCAGTGTGGCCTCTTAACCACCAGGTCATAACACTGGGCATCTCCTGTATATATGTACAGCTTGTATAACCTGGGCATCTCCTGTATATAATTATATAGGTACAGCTGGTCTAACCTGGGCATCTCCTGTATATATGTACAGCTGGTATAACCTGGGCATCTCCTGTATATAATTATATAGGTACAGCTGGTCTAACCTGGGCATCTCCTGTATATATGTACAGCTGGTATAACCTGGGCATCTCCTGTATATAATTATATATATATATATATATACAACTGGTATAACCTGGTTATTTCCTGTATATAAGTATATATGTACAGCTGGTATAACCTGGGCATCTCCTGTATATAATTATATACGTACAGCCGGTATAACCTGGGCATCTCCTGTATATAATTATATATGTACAGCCGGTATAACCTGGGCATCTCCTGTATATAATTATATATGTACAGCCGGTATAACCTGGTTATTTCCTGTATATAAGTATATATGTACAGCTGGTATAACCTGGGCATCTTCTGTATATAGTTATACTGTAAATGTACAGATATAATATAGCTATACATCTGATTCTATACAGTGAAATGATCTGGTATAACCTGGGTATTTTCTGTTGGATTTTCATTAGATTGATCATGTCTGATAGCATCTTCTTATTGGCAGCTGATGACATTGGTGACTTTTACCTTTAGCGGCTGATGTTTCTCATCTTCGTAGTTGGGCAACAAACGCCCGATCTGTGCCAGATAATGAGCGATTCTGCGCTGTTATCATCAGAGACCCTTCTTGCAACACAATTAACAGTAATCGCTTCTGACCAAGACATTAACTGCTGCTAATTAATGTCCAGCACAGGTTAAAGACGTTCCATGGACCCGGGTCATTAATGATTGTGAAGTCTCCGCACATCAATCATCCGACACAAAGACACTGATGTCTGAGATCAGAACTCCTGCTCGGCTCCACTCACAATGAGAAGAATTAAGACCACATTATTACACTTATTCCACATTATCCTGTGACCCCCAATGTACCCGCTAATAACTCATTACATTGAATCATGCATCAAATCAACAAGGGGCTGAGGAAGAAAACAGTTGTTTTCGAAACGCGTAGGCTTACCGCGATCCGTACCAAACCTTGTAGTCACGTGGGGCGGCCACATGATTCACTGCGTCACGTAGGTCCTAGACGCGGCGTTTCACTTTGTTCGCACCAAACGGCGCGATCAGCTCAGGACGCTGCTTCTTCACCGTAGACTGAAGGTTCGGTGCTTGGAGGAACTGCTACCGGCCGGGGCAGCCCTCCGATTCAAGTATCCTGCTGGAGACCGCTCTATCTTCACCCAGGAATCCTTGTCAACTCACGATATGTGACAAGACTGAACTCTATTTTTAAAGGTATTGATTTTCTAATTGCAGATTTCTGTACTACTTTGGTACTATTTTCTTATTAAGTGCACACTGGGTTAATCAGCGCGAAGTACATATATATATATATAAATAATATCCCACCTACAAACACCGTGTACTGTATTCACTGCAAGTTATAACCCTGCTCCCCGCATCTTACCGAAGACACAAACTAATCTATTACAGACACATAACATTCATACAAACACAATGCAATATTTACATTATCCACAGGAGGCAGTATTATAGTAGTTATATTACTGTACATAGGGCAGTATTATAATAGTTATATTCTTGTACATAGGGGCAGTGTTATAGTAGTTATATTCTTGTACATAGGGGCAGTATTATAGTAGTTATATTCTTGTACATAGGGGCAGTATTATAGTAGTTATATTCTTGTACATAGGAGCAGTATTATAGTAGTTATATTCTTGTACATAGGGGCAGTATTATAGTAGTTATATTCTTGTATATAGGGACAGTTTTATAGTAGTTATATTCTAGTACATAGGAGCAGTATTATAGTAGTTATATTCTTGTACAAAGGAGCAGTATTATAGTAGTTATATTCTTGTATATAGGGACAGTATTATAGTAGTTATATTCTAGTACATAGGAGCAGTATTATAGTAGTTATATTCTTGTACATAGGGGCAGTATTATAGTAGTTATATTCTTGTATATAGTAGGCAGTATTATAGTAGTTATATTCCTGTACATAGGAGCAGTATTATAGTAGTTATATTCTTGTACATAGGAGCAGTATTATAGTAGTTATATTCTTGTACATAGGAGCAGTATTATAGTAGTTATATTCTAGTACATAGGAGCAGTATTATAGTAGTTATATTCTTGTACATAGGGGCACTATTATAGTAGTTATATTCTTGTACATAGGAGCAGTATTATAGTAGTTATATTCCTGTACATAGGAGCAGTATTATAGTAGTTATATTCTTGTACATAGGAGCAGTATTATAGTAGTTATATTCTTGTACATAGGAGCAGTATTATACTAGTTATATTCTTGTACATAGTAGGCAGTATTATAGTAGTTATATTCTTGTATATAGGAGCAGTATTATAGTAGTTATATTCTTGTACATAGGGACAGTATTATAGTAGTTATATTCTTGTACATAGGAGCAGTATTATAGTAGTTATATTCTTGTACATAGGGGCAGTGTTATAGTAGTTATATTCTTGTATATAGGAGCAGTATTATAGTAGTTATATTCTTGTACATAGTAGGCAGTATTATAGTAGTTATATTCTTGTACATAGGGGCAGTATTATAGTAGTTATATTCTTGTACATAGGAGCAGTATTATAGTAGTTATATTCTTGTACATAGGGGCAGTATTATAGTAGTTATATTCTTGTACATAGGGGCAGTATTATAGTAGTTATATTCTTGTACATAGGAGCAGTATTATAGTAGTTATATTCTTGTACATAGGGGCAGTGTTATAGTAGTTATATTCTTGTACATAGGGGCAGTGTTATAGTAGTTATATTCTTGTACATAGGGGCAGTATTATAGTAGTTATATTCTTGTACATAGGGAGCAGTATTATAGTAGTTATATTCTTGTATATAGGAGCAGTATTATAGTAGTTATATTCTTGTACATAGGGGCAGTATTATAGTAGTTATATTCTTGTACATAGGGCAGTATTATAGTAGTTATATTCTTGTACATAGGGGCAGTGTTATAGTAGTTATATTCTTGTACATAGGGGCAGTATTATAGTAGTTATATTCTTGTACATAGGGGCAGTATTATAGTAGTTATATTCTTGTACATAGGAGCAGTATTATAGTAGTTATATTCTTGTATATAGGGGCAGTATTATAGTAGTTATATTCTTGTATATAGGGACAGTTTTATAGTAGTTATATTCTAGTACATAGGAGCAGTATTATAGTAGTTATATTCTTGTACATAGGAGCAGTATTATAGTAGTTATATTCTTGTACATAGGAGCAGTATTATACTAGTTATATTCTTGTACATAGTAGGCAGTATTATAGTAGTTATATTCTTGTACATAGGGGCAGTATTATAGTAGTTATATTCTTGTACATAGGAGCAGTATTATAGTAGTTATATTCTTGTACATAGGGAGCAGTATTATAGTAGTTATATTCTTGTACATAGGAGCAGTATTATACTAGTTATATTCTTGTACATAGTAGGCAGTATTATAGTAGTTATATTCTTGTACATAGGGGCAGTATTATAGTAGTTATATTCTTGTACATAGGGGCAGTGTTATAGTAGTTATATTCTTGTACATAGGGGCAGTATTATAGTAGTTATATTCTTGTACATAGGAGCAGTATTATAGTAGTTATATTCTTGTACATAGGGAGCAGTATTATAGTAGTTATATTCTTGTACATAGGAGCAGTATTATACTAGTTATATTCTTGTACATAGTAGGCAGTATTATAGTAGTTATATTCTTGTACATAGGGGCAGTATTATAGTAGTTATATTCTTGTACATAGGGGCAGTGTTATAGTAGTTATATTCTTGTACATAGGGGCAGTATTATAGTAGTTATATTCTTGTACATAGGGGCAGTGTTATAGTAGTTATATTCTTGTACATAGGGGCAGTGTTATAGTAGTTATATTCTTGTACATAGTGGCAGTATTATAGTAGTTATATTCTTGTACATAGGGAGCAGTATTATAGTAGTTATATTCTTGTATATAGGAGCAGTATTATAGTAGTTATATTCTTGTACATAGGGGCAGTATTATAGTAGTTATATTCTTGTACATAGGGGCAGTGTTATAGTAGTTATATTCTTGTACATAGGGGCAGTGTTATAGTAGTTATATTCTTGTACATAGGGGCAGTGTTATAGTAGTTATATTCTTGTACATAGGGGCAGTATTATAGTAGTTATATTCTTGTACATAGGGGCAGTATTATAGTAGTTATATTCTTGTACATAGGAGCAGTATTATAGTAGTTATATTCTTGTACATAGGGGCAGTGTTATAGTAGTTATATTCTTGTACATAGGGGCAGTGTTATAGTAGTTATATTCTTGTAAATAGGGGCAGTATTATAGTAGTTATATTCTTGTACATAGGGAGCAGTATTATAGTAGTTATATTCTTGTATATAGGAGCAGTATTATAGTAGTTATATTCTTGTACATAGGGGCAGTATTATAGTAGTTATATTCTTGTACATAGGGCAGTATTATAGTAGTTATATTCTTGTACATATGGGCAGTGTTATAGTAGTTATATTCTTGTACATAGGGGCAGTATTATAGTAGTTATATTCTTGTACATAGGTGCAGTATTATAGTAGTTATATTCTTGTACATAGGGAGCAGTATTATAATAGTTATATTCTTGTACATAGGAGCAGTATTATAGTAGTTATATTCTTGTACATAGGGGCAGTATTATAGTAGTTATATTCTTGTACATAGGGGCAGTATTATAGTAGTTATATTCTTGTACATAGGGGCAGTATTATAGTAGTTATATTCTTGTACATAGGGCAGTATTATAGTAGTTATATTCTTGTACATAGGGGCAGTATTATAGTAGTTATATTCTTGTACATAGGGGCAGTATTATAGTAGTTATATTCTTGTACATAGGGGCAGTATTATAGTAGTTATATTCTTGTATATAGGGACAGTTTTATAGTAGTTATATTCTAGTACATAGGAGCAGTATTATAGTAGTTATATTCTTGTACAAAGGAGCAGTATTATAGTAGTTATATTCTTGTATATAGGGACAGTATTATAGTAGTTATATTCTAGTACATAGGAGCAGTATTATAGTAGTTATATTCTTGTATATAGGGGCAGTATTATAGTAGTTATATTCTTGTACATAGGAGCAGTATTATAGTAGTTATATTCTTGTACATAGGGGCAGTATTATAGTAGTTATATTCTTGTACATAGGGGCAGTATTATAGTAGTTATATTCTTGTACATTGGGTAGTATGATAGCAGTATTATTAGAGTAAGTATATTTTTAGATTGGAGGTGATATTACTATTTATTTAGTATATATTTTCAGACTGTCGACCAGAATATTTTCACTTAACCTATGATGCCGTGTTCTTTTGAGTTTATGCTTTTAGGAGATGGGATTATGACATTGTCTCTAATTATGTATGCCTAATGCCAAAAAAAATACTTAGCACTTCCTTTGCTGTACGCTGCAAATCCAAAATAACTGACAATGTGTTGCTGACCCCATCACAGATAAAACTGAACCAAGTGCAGAAATTGTGGTCTCGTTAACTAATAATCACTTTGTCTTCTTCACAGAACTTCCCACGTACAATCGCTGTCACACTTAAAAGCTTCACTCGGTGCCTCAGTGAAATGGAATCAGTGACCCGCTCCGCACCTCCTCCGCTGTTTGTAGCATTTGGTTTGAGCCTTGAAAAATGTAGATGGAAATTCTTAATTAAATCTGAAAGGCAGAATCTCATAAACTGCCAGACACATACAGTACGAGGCACCATAAAGTGCGGAATGGAGAAAACTATCTAGGAAAAAATTATAATAAAAATAAAAAAGTAACAATAACCATGACAATAATAATAAATCAGTTTGTCAAAATTCTTTTTTTTATCTTTATTCCTTTATTCCACTTGAAATATGCTGCACGTAGAACCAGTTATTCCCTTGGACTTGAATGGAGAGGGTTAAGTCCAAGTGCAGCCACCTAACCATTAATGTATATGGATCATGTGAATCTGATGGCATCAAATTTCCCAGTACTGAGCACCTTTTATTTCTGTGTCTTGCTCAGTGGTGGTCGGGCTCAGCCTCCTCACCTCGGCCGTGTCTCTGAGCACTGAACACCTTGTACTTCTGTGTTTTGGTCAGTGGTGGTCGGGCTCAGCCTCCTCACCTCGGCCGTGTCTCTGAGCACTGAACACCTTGTACTTCTGTGTCCTGATCAGTGGTGGTCGGGCTCAGCCTCCTCACCTCGGCCGTGTCTCTGAGCACTGAGCACCTTGTACTTCTGCGTCTTGCTCAGTGGTGGTCGGGCTCGGGCTCCTCACCTCAGCCGTGTCTCTGAGCACCTTGTACTTCTGTGTCTTGCTCAGTGGTGGTCGGGCTCGGCCTCCTCACCTCGGCCGTGTCTCTGAGCACTGAGCACCTTGTACTTCTGTGCCTTGCTCAGTGGTGGTCGGGCTCGGCCTCCTCACCTCGGCCGTGTCTCTGAGCACTGAGCACCTTGTATTTCTGTGCCTTGCTCAGTGGTGGTCGGGCTCGGCCTCCTCACCTTGGCCGTGTCTCTGAGCACTGAGCACCTTGTACTTCTGTGCCTTGTTCAGTGGTGGTCGGGCTCGGCCTCCTCACCTCGGCCGTGTCTCTGAGCACTGAGCGCCTTGTACTTCTGTGCCTTGCTCAGTGGTGGTCGGGCTCAGCCTCCTCACCTCGGCCGTGTCTCTGAGCACCTTGTACTTCTGTGTCTTGCTCAGTGGTGGTCGGGCTCGGCCTCCTCACCTCGGCCGTGTCTCTGAGCACTGAGCACCTTGTACTTCTGTGCCTTGCTCAGTGGTGGTCGGGCTCGGCCTCCTCACCTCGGCCGTGTCTCTGAGCACCTTGTACTTCTGTGGCTTGCTCAGTGGTGGTCGGGCTCGGCCTCCTCACCTCGGCCGTGTCTCTGAGCACTGAGCGCCTTGTACTTCTGTGCCTTGCTCAGTGGTGGTCGGGCTCAGCCTCCTCACCTCAGCCATGTCTCTGAGCACTGAACACCTTGTACTTCTGTGTCTTGCTCAGTGGTGGTCGGGCTCGGCCTCCTCACATCGGCCGTGTCTTTGAGCACTGAGCACCTTGTACTTCTGTGTCTTGCTCAGTGGTGGTCGGGCTCGGCCTCCTCACCTCGGCCGTGTCTCTGAGCACTGAGCACCTTGTACTTCTGTGTCTTGCTCAGTGGTGGTCGGGCTCAGCCTCCTCACCTCGGCCGTGTCTCTGAGCAGTGAACACCTTGTACTTCTGTGTCTTGCTCAGTGGTGGTCGGGCTCGGCCTCCTCACCTCAGCCGTGTCTCTGAGCACTGAACACCTTGTACTTCTGTCTCTTGCTCAGTGGTGGTCGGGCTCGGCCTCCTCACCTCAGCCGTGTCTCTGAGCACTGAACACCTTGTACTTCTGCGTCTTGCTCAGTGGTGGTCGGGCTCGGGCTCCTCACCTCAGCCGTGTCTCTGAGCACTGAACACCTTGTACTTCTGTGTCTTGCTCAGTGGTGGTCGGGCTCGGCCTCCTCACATCGGCCGTGTCTTTGAGCACTGAGCACCTTGTACTTCTGTGTCTTGCTCAGTGGTGGTCGGGCTCAGCCTCCTCACCTCGGCCGTGTCTCTGAGCACTGAACACCTTGTACTTCTGTGTCTTGCTCAGTGGTGGTCGGGCTCGGCCTCCTCACCTCGGCCGTGTCTCTGAGCACTGAGCACCTTGTACTTCTGTGTCTTGCTCAGTGGTGGTCGGGCTCGGCCTCCTCACCTCGGCCGTGTCTCTGAGCACTGAACACCTTGTACTTCTGCGTCTTGCTCAGTGGTGGTCGGGCTCGGGCTCCTCACCTCGGCCGTGTCTCTGAGCACTGAGCACCTTGTACTTCTGTGTCTTGCTCAGTGGTGGTCGGGCTCGGCCTCCTCACCTCGGCCGTGTCTCTGAGCACTGAACACCTTGTACTTCTGTGTCTTGCTCAGTGGTGGTCGGGCTCGGCCTCCTCACCTCGGCCGTGTCTCTGAGCACTGAGCACCTTGTACTTCTGCGTCTTGCTCAGTGGTGGTCGGGCTCGGGCTCCTCACCTCAGCCGTGTCTCTGAGCAGTGAACACCTTGTACTTCTGTGTCTTGCTCAGTGGTGGTCGGGCTCAGCCTCCTCACCTCGGCCGTGTCTCTGAGCACTGAACACCTTGTACTTCTGTGTCTTGCTCAGTGGTGGTCGGGCTCAGCCTCCTCACCTCGGCCGTGTCTCTGAGCACTGAACACCTTGTACTTCTGTGTCTTGCTCAGTGGTGGTCGGGCTCGGCCTCCTCACCTCGGCCGTGTCTCTGAGCACTGAGCACCTTGTACTTCTGTGCCTTGCTCAGTGGTGGTCGGGCTCGGCCTCCTCACCTCGGCCGTGTCTCTGAGCACTGAGCACCTTGTACTTCTGTGCCTTGCTCAGTGGTGGTCGGGCTCGGCCTCCTCACCTCGGCTGTGTCTCTGAGCACCTTGTACTTCTGTGTCTTGCTCAGTGGTGGTCGGGCTCAGCCTCCTCACCTCGGCCGTGTCTCTGAGCACTGAACACCTTGTACTTCTGTGTCTTGCTCACTGGTGGTCGGGCTCAGCCTCCTCACCTCGGCCGTGTCTCTGAGCACTGAGCACCTTGTACTTCTGTGTCTTGCTCAGTGGTGGTCGGGCTCGGCCTCCTCACCTTGGCCGTGTCTCTGAGCACTGAGCACCTTGTACTTCTGTGTCTTGCTCAGTGGTGGTCGGGCTCAGCCTCCTCACCTCGGCCGTGTCTCTGAGCACTGAGCACCTTGTACTTCTGTGTCTTGCTCAGTGGTGGTCGGGCTCAAATGTAGCAATTACATTAATAAATAAATACCGTTGTGATGTATGAAGATCTTGTATAATGCTCGATCGGAGCGGGGTCACATCGACTCCTCTGTGGCCAATCAGCTTACATGGCGTCACTGAGCGATCGCAGGATCTTATCAAGGACAATAATTAAAACCAGTGAGTTTCTGGTCGTGGTTTCATCCGATACATTTCACTTCCCCTGGAACTCGCGGCTTTATTCCTACTGTGACCGGCGTTTGTATGAACATTTCAGAGATTAGAGCGGACGCCTGCACCATATCGCCAGATCTGCTGGATTTCAAGACAAGAATTCCTGCAACATAAAAAGCTTCACTAAGTTTTCCTGGGAGTTGTAAAAATTAGTTTAATTATAATAACAATGGATGTGAAATGCAGAAAAGAAACCACATCTCACCTGATCCATTGGCCACTACAGCAGCGTGTCTGATGGCCTCTTAGGTCTTTGTGTGGCATAAAACAGCTGAGACCTGTGATTGTCAGCAGCGGTCTCGATGGGAGTACACAGAAACAAAGATTGGTGAGGACTAGCAGAGCACCAGTACTGGAGAGGCAATTTTAATAGTAGAGTATTGGTAATTTCTTTTTTAAATGATCACATTTCGTATTGTTATGTCCCCCCTGGAAACCTCTATAATAAGGTCTTTTGCCCCTTTAAAAAACAAAAAAACATTCTATCCACAGTCTCATATACAGAAACAAACATGCAAATAAGTCAACCATTACTTATCAGCACTGCAGCCAATCGCTGAGTTTAGCAGCTATGCCCGTATAGACAGCAAGAGCCGCTCAGAGCCGCAGAGCTTAGTGACTCTCTGCAGCACTCTCCACGGGACATCACCACTGCAGGCAAACAACACAGACCACCAGGGGGCAGTACACAACACAGTCCGCCAGGGCAGTACACAACACAGACCACCTGGGCAGTACACAACACAGACCGCCAGGGCAGTACACAACACAGACCACCAGGGCAGTACGCAACACAGACCACCTGGGCAGTACACAACACAGACCACCAGGGCAGTACACAACACAGACCATCAGGGCAGTACACAACACAGACCACCAGGGGGCAGTACACAACACAGACCACCTGGGCAGTTCACAACACAGACCACCAGGGCAGTACACAACACAGTCCGCCAGGGCAGTACACAACACAGACCACCTGGGCAGTACACAACACAGACCGCCAGGGCAGTACACAACACAGACCACCAGGGCAGTACGCAACACAGACCACCTGGGCAGTACACAACACAGACCATCAGGGCAGTACACAACACAGACCACCAGGGGGCAGTACACAACACAGTCCGCCAGGGCAGTACACAACACAGACCACCTGGGCAGTACACAACACAGACCGCCAGGGCAGTACACAACACAGACCACCAGGGCAGTACGCAACACAGACCACCTGGGCAGTACACAACACAGACCACCAGGGCAGTACACAACACAGACCACCTGGGCAGTTCACAACACAGACCACCAGGGCAGTACACAACACAGTCCGCCAGGGCAGTACACAACACAGACCACCTGGGCAGTACACAACACAGACCGCCAGGGCAGTACACAACACAGACCACCAGGGCAGTACGCAACACAGACCACCTGGGCAGTACACAACACAGACCATCAGGGCAGTACACAACACAGACCACCAGGGGGCAGTACACAACACAGTCCGCCAGGGCAGTACACAACACAGACCACCTGGGCAGTACACAACACAGACCGCCAGGGCAGTACACAACACAGACCACCAGGGCAGTACGCAACACAGACCACCTGGGCAGTACACAACACAGACCACCAGGGCAGTACACAACACAGACCATCAGGGCAGTACACAACACAGACCACCAGGGGGCAGTACACAACACAGACCACCTGGGCAGTTCACAACACAGACCACCAGGGCAGTACACAACACAGTCCGCCAGGGCAGTACACAACACAGACCACCTGGGCAGTACACAACACAGACCGCCAGGGCAGTACACAACACAGACCACCAGGGCAGTACGCAACACAGACCACCTGGGCAGTACACAACACAGACCATCAGGGCAGTACACAACACAGACCACCAGGGGGCAGTACACAACACAGTCCGCCAGGGCAGTACACAACACAGACCACCTGGGCAGTACACAACACAGACCGCCAGGGCAGTACACAACACAGACCACCAGGGCAGTACGCAACACAGACCACCTGGGCAGTACACAACACAGACCACCAGGGCAGTACACAACACAGACCACCTGGGCAGTTCACAACACAGACCACCAGGGCAGTACACAACACAGTCCGCCAGGGCAGTACACAACACAGACCACCTGGGCAGTACACAACACAGACCGCCAGGGCAGTACACAACACAGACCACCAGGGCAGTACGCAACACAGACCACCTGGGCAGTACACAACACAGACCATCAGGGCAGTACACAACACAGACCACCAGGGGGCAGTACACAACACAGTCCGCCAGGGCAGTACACAACACAGACCACCTGGGCAGTACACAACACAGACCGCCAGGGCAGTACACAACACAGACCACCAGGGCAGTACGCAACACAGACCACCTGGGCAGTACACAACACAGACCACCAGGGCAGTACACAACACAGACCATCAGGGCAGTACACAACACAGACCACCAGGGGGCAGTACACAACACAGACCACCTGGGCAGTTCACAACACAGACCACCAGGGCAGTACACAACACAGTCCGCCAGGGCAGTACACAACACAGACCACCTGGGCAGTACACAACACAGACCGCCAGGGCAGTACACAACACAGACCACCAGGGCAGTACGCAACACAGACCACCTGGGCAGTACACAACACAGACCATCAGGGCAGTACACAACACAGACCACCAGGGGGCAGTACACAACACAGACCACCTGGGCAGTACACAACACAGACCACCTGGGCATTACACAACACAGACCACCAGGGCAGTACACAACACAGACCACCTGGGCAGTACACAACACAAACCACCAGGGCAGTACACAACACAGATCACCTGGGCACTACACAACACAGACCACCTGGGCACTACACAACACAGACCATCAGGGCAGTACACAATACAGACCACCAGGGGGCAGTACACAACACAGACCGCCAGGGCAGTACACAACACAGATCACCTGGGCACTACACAACACAGACCATCAGGGCAGTACACAACACAGACCACCAGGGGGCAGTACACAACACAGACCGCCAGGGCAGTACACAACACAGACCACCAGGGCAGTACACAACACAGACCACCAGGGGGCAGTACACAACACAGACCACCAGGGCAGTACACAACACAGACCACCAGGGGGCAGTACACAGCACAGACCACCAGGGCAGTACACAACACAGACCACCAGGGGGCAGTACACAACACAGACCGCCAGGGCAGTACACAACACAGACTACCAGGGCAGTACACAACACAGACCACCTGGGCAGTACACAACACAGACCACCTGGGCAGTACACAACACAGACCACCTGGGCGATACACAACACAGACCATCTGGGCGGTACACAACACAGACCACCTGGGCGGTACATAACACAGACCACCAGGGCGGTACACAACACAGACCACCAGGGCAGTACACAACACAGACCACCTGGGCAGCACACAACACAGACCACCTGGGCACTACACAACACAGACCACCTGGGCACTACACAACACAGACCATCAGGGCAGTACACAACACAGACCACCACGGGGCAGTACACAACACAGACCGCCAGGGCAGTACACAACACAGACCGCCAGGGCAGTACACAACACAGACCCCCTGGGCAGTACACAACACAGACCACCTGGGCAGTACACAACACAGACCACCAGGGCACTACACAACACAGACCACCTGGGCAGTACACAACACAGACCACCTGGGCAGTACACAACACAGACCACCAGGGCAGTACACAACACAGACCACCTGGGCAGTACACAACACAGACCACCAGGGCAGTACACAACACAGACCACCAGGGCAGTACACAACACAGACCACCAGGGGGCAGTACACAACACAGACCGCCAGGGCAGTACACAACACAGACCGCCAGGGCAGTACACAACACAGACCACCTGGGCAGTACACAACACAGACCACCTGGGCAGTACACAACACAGACCACCAGGGCACTACACAACACAGACCACCTGGGCAGTATACAACACAGACCACCAGGGCACTACACAACACAGACCACCTGGGCAGTACACAACACAGACCACCTGGGCAGTACACAACACAGACCACCAGGGCAGTACACAACACAGACCACCTGGGCGGTACACAACACAGACCACCAGGGCGGTACACAACACAGTCCGCCAGGGCAGTACACAACACAGACCACCAGGGCAGTACACAACACAGACCACCAGGGCAGTACACAACACAGACCACCAGGGGGCAGTACACAACACAGTCCGCCAGGGCAGTACACAACACAGACCACCAGGGCAGTACACAACACAGACCACCTGGGCAGTACACAACACAGACCACCTGGGCAGTACACAACACAGACCACCTGGGCGGTACACAACACAGACCACCAGGGCGGTACACAACACAGACCACCTGGGCAGTACACAACACAGACCACCAGGGCAGTACACAACACAGACCACCTGGGCAGTACACAACACAGACCACCTGGGCAGTACACAACACAGACCACCTGGGCAGTACACAACACAGACCACCAGGGCAGGACACAAAACAGACCACCAGGGCAGTACACAAAACAGACCACCTGGGCAGTACACAACACAGACCACCAGGGGGCAGTACACAACACAGACCACCTGGGCAGTACACAAAACAGACCACCAGGGCAGTACACAAAACAGACCACCAGGGCAGTACACAACACAGACCACCAGGGGGCAGTACACAACACAGATCGCCAGGGCAGTACACAACACAGACCACCAGGGCAGTACACAACACAGACCACCAGGGCAGTACACAACACAGACCACCAGGGGGCAGTACACAACACAGACCACCAGGGCAGTACACAACACAGACCACCAGGGCAGTACACAACACAGACCGCCAGGGCAGTACACAACACTGAACCCAAGACAGGAAAGTAAATCTCAGTTTGTTTATTTTGTACACATGAGTGATCGCTCCAAAATGTTTTTTGAAACAGTAACTAGTTAACTAGTTTGTTACTGGTTTACAACTAGTGATAAGCGAACGTGCCTGGAGATAATGTTATCATGTTCATGTGTTAAGTCTCGCAGCTGACAGACTGCAGGGATTGGCCGTCTGTTAGGCAATCCCTGAATGTGTTGCGGCTGTCGACAAGCAGTAAGACATACAGCCGCGGGGACTAGAACATATTTTTTGAGCACACCGAAGACACTCGGTTAGCACAGGAGCATGCTCAGATAACACCTTGTCTGAGCACATTCGCTCACCACTATTTGCAACCCCCTGAAATGTGGCCGTGAGCTCAGTTCACCATTTAGCCCCCTCATTTAGCATGCTGCACGCTTCCCATTAGCTTGACTGACAGCAGTCACGGCACACGAGATCACACAGTGGGCAGGAGAGAGGGATGAAACTCTGACTCTGGCCCTGCTTGTTCAGGGCGAGCAAACCCTGTCAATCAAGCTAAGGAGAAGAAAGCAGAATGCTAATCAAGGGGGCTCCACTACTGTCATGGTCTGTGGCTGCAGAAGTAATGTCACATCAACAGCACTGCAGACAATCACTGAGCTCAGTGGCCCTGTCAGTTTAGGTGGCACATGCTCAATGATTGGCTGCAGCGCTGTTGGGTAAAGCTCTGATTTGCTTTTGGGCAAAAGTTTTATGAAAGTGGACAATCCATTTATAGTGGTTTTCATGGTAATATAATGATAATGGTCACCCTGTGCAGGTTGCTCTCCTTTTCGGTTCCCATTTGTATTGGATAGGCTGCAGTGGTTAAGTGAGCTATGGCCATGATAATACCTCTGCAACCAGTTACCAGTGAACGGACAAGTTTGGAGGGGGAGCGTTGGACCTGCAAATAGGGGAGCATGGCTGAAAAAAATCGTAGGTTTCTATGTCTTCGGCGCCCCCCTCCGCACTCCCTGCTTACTGCACCCGTTCACATTTTCTTCCCCCCAGTTATTCCCCTAGATCAGTGTTCCCCAACTCCGGTCCTCAAGAGCCACCAACAGGTCATGTTTTCAGGATTTCCTTAGTATTGCACAGGTGAGAATTCCATCATCTACACAGGCAACAATTCCATCACTTGGGCCATACTAAGGAGCTACTGAAAACATGACCTGTTGGTGGCTCTTGAGGACCGGAGTTGGGGAACACTGCCCTAGATAAACAATGTATCATTGACAAAAGTGGAACTTGTTCGCCCTTTGCTTATTTTCAACCCATGTAACTGTGAAATTTGTGTTTTGCAAGTAATGACTTAGGTGCTTGGAAAATGAGGATGTTTAGTAAATGGAAGCTGATACATTAAGTTCTTAAGGAGTTTTGGTCCTGACTTCCCGGATTCCGTCCCCCGGTTCTCGCTCATTATTTTCCTGCTATACAGTCATATTTGTGAAGCATTGGAGGTTACTCTGTAGTCGGCATCTGTCTGCACTGTCATCAGGGAGACGATGGGGCGCAGCTTTATAATGGAAGTAGGTCAGTGCAATATTTATCATTTGTGCTGGCTACGAGGAATATACATGACTCACGTCAGACCAATTACTGCCTCTGTGATCTTCAAAGATTGCGTCCTGCTTTCGGTGCAGTTCTAGACATTGAGGAATCGCTTCCATCCTTTGCTGCGTCGTTTCACGTGACTTTTTACACTGGATTTAGCAAATCTTCTAGTGACTGAACGTTACATTTAATGGTAAGATGTGTGGAGCGATGATTTGTGGTCACCTCAGGACCCCTACAGTGCGCAGTCATCTAATCTAGGACCCAACGAGCTAAAGTGTCCTGTAGTTTATTGGGCAAAAATAGTGACTATACTGAGGTTAAAATGCAGTTTTGGTGCAGTATAGGATTAAATTGGTTCTAATTAGAGATCTGTTGAGATTTTTACTCATCAGATCGTTTGAATTTGGCAGAAGGAAAAATCCATGCCCTGCTTTCTAGTAAGTGTTTTAACTCACCTCAGTGTTGGATTTACAGCTACACCATTCAATACTCCTGTATAATGTCTTTCAAGGAATCCAATAAATGTTTTATCTAACACCATTGCTGGATTCACAGTTACACTGCTCAGGACTCCTGTAAATTGTCCTCCTTGTTACTGCTTTCTAGTAAGTGTTTTAACTCAGCTCAGTGTTGTATTCGAAGCCGTACTGCTCAGTACTGCTGTACAGTGTCCTTCTTGATACTGCTTTCTAGAAATGTTTTATCAAACACCATTGCTGGAGTCACAGTTACACTTCGCAGCACTGCTGTAAATTGTTCTCTTTGCTATTGCTTTCTAGTAAAGTGTTTTAACTGTATTCTCACCCATCCCTTGTAGATTGTGAGCCCTCGCGGGCAGGGTCCTGTCTCCTCCTGTACCAGTTATGACTTGTATTGTTTAACATCATTATACTTGTTTTTATTATGTATACCCCTCCTTACATGTAAAGCGCCAGGCAATAAATGGCGCTATAACAATAAATAATAATAATAATATTAACTCACCTCAGTGTTGTATTCAAAGCTATACTGCTCAGTACTGCTGCATAATGCCCACCTTGATACTGCCTTCTAGCAAGTGTTTTATTGAACACCAGTGCTGGATTCACAGTTACACTGCACAGCACCGCTGCAAATTGTCCTCCATGCTACTGCTTTTTAGTAAGTGTTTTAACTCATCTCAGACTTGTATTCAAAACCATGCTGCTCAATACTGCTGTATTATCTCCCCATGCCACTGCTGATTTCTAGTAAGTGGTTTTTTTTCTAGCACCAGTGCTGGATTCACGGTTACACTGTGGGGCACTGATGTAAATTGTTCTCTGTTGTGAATTCTGTTGTTGAACTCCCTCCTGTGGTCGTGAATGGTACTTCGGCGAGTTCTGTCTATGGGCTCCCTCTGGTGGCTATGAGTGAAGCTGCTGCTTCTGAGGTTCCTTACACAGGTGACGTGGTTTATCCTTTGCTTGGCTGCTCTATTTAATTCCTCTCAGATCGTTACTCTATGCCAGCTGTCAATGTTTTTGCATTCGTTCAGTTCGCTCCTGGATCTCTCTGGTGACCTGCCTTCTCCTGCAGAAGCTAAGTTCCTTATTGTCTTATTTTGTTCTCTGTTTTCTTGTCCAGCTGGTTTTCATGATTTTGTCTTGCTAGCTGGAAGCTCTGGGATGCAGAGTGGCTCCTCCGCACCGTGAGTCGGTGCGGAGGTCTTTTTTGCACACTCTGCGTGGTCTTTTGTAGGTTTTTGTGCTGATCGCAAAGTTACCTTTCCTATCCTCTGTCTATTTAGTAAGTCTGGCCTCCCTTTGCTGAAACCTGTTTCATTTCTGCGTTTGTGACTTTCATCTTTTCTCACAGTCATTATATGTGGGGGGCTGCCTTTTCCTTTGGGGAATTTCTCTGAGGCAAGGTAGGCTTTATTTTCTATCTCTAGGGCTAGATAGTTCTTAGGCTGTGACGAGGCGCCTAGGTCTGGTCAGGAGCGCTCCACAGGTATTTCTAGTGTGTGTGATAGGATTAGGGCTTGCGGTCAGCAGAGCTCCCACATCCCAGAGCTCGTCCTGTATGAGGTTTAACTATCAGGTCATTCGGGTGCTCCTAACCACCAGGTCATAACAGTTCTCCACACTACTGCTTTTTAGAAATGTTTTAACTCGTTTCAGTATTGGATTTACAGCCACACTAGTCAGCGCTTGCTGTAAATTGTCCTCCATGCTACTGCTTTCTAGAAATGCTTTAACTCACCTCAGTTTTGGATTCACAGCTATACTACTCAGCATTGATGTATAATGTCTGGTATGCGTCATGTAATTTCTAGTAAGTTTATGGATTTACAGTTACACTGCTTAGCACTACCATAAATTGTCATCCTTGCTGCTACTTTCTAGAAATGTTTTAATTCACCTCAGTGTTGGATTCTCAGCCACACTGCTCAGTAGTGATGTAAAATGCACTGTATGCTTCTGGTGATTTCTAGTAAGTGTTTTATCTAATAAGTGCTGGATTCATATCTATACTGCTCACTATTGCTGCATAATGTCCTCCATGCTCGCTGCTTCTGAATATGTGCTACATAGAGACAGGCAGGATGGAATCCCTCAAGTCTTTGTGTGCTGTGTAAGGAGACATTATAGCTGCAGATATAAAAATTGAGTGATACAGTGGTGTACAATGCAGGATGCAGGTTTTATCTGAAGGGTCAGCAGAAAAAATGTGCACACTTTCAGTGACCTATGACCCGTACAGGATCATCATAAGAGTGGTGGTCCCTTTCTTTTCAAGCAGGATGACTCACCGTTGCTGCCATTGACAGCTCACATCACCACTGCAGCCAATCAATTGCGTTCAAAGTCTTACGAACGTATATGTCATGAACCAGAACTCCTCATCCAACAGTCTAACTACTGCTCCCCACCATGTCTCTTGTCCATAATAACCAATAATCAAGCACGTCAACAGCTCACATAACCACTGCAGGCAATCACTGCAGCAGAGGCGCAGAGCTCAGGGATTGACTGCAGCGGTGATGTGAGTTGTGAAGATGATGGCGCCACTTCAACCAAAACAGAAGGATGAAAGCAGCAGGGAGGATGAGCATTATCGGGCTTTATTTTTTTAATTCCATGAGTGATGGGCAGAAGTAACATATAGAATAGAATGAATAAAGTTACAAAAATGTTTCCACCTAAAAATCAGTAAACTAGAGATAGTACAATACTAATGATTTCTTGCTTCCAGTCCGAAACACCATCGCCCTCCAAGGAAATGTATCGCAGACATATAACAGAATCATCTCTCCAGAGGCTTCATTTACTTTAATTTATCCAGCAAATATGAGAAGAATATGTAAATTACCACCGACTGCTAATTGTAAGATAAAGTCTTTCCTTTTCTTTTCCTCCACTGAAAACACTTCAGGGTGCAAAGCGCCGGCCGGCTACCGCCATCACATCGCTGGGGACGCAATGAAAGATCAGGACAAACGTAGTTGGAAAAAAATCAATTAGTGAATTGGAAAAAAATGCAAATATGAAAAATAACATTTTCAGTTCCAATAAGAAGCCGGATGGAAAAAGTCTCATGAACCTGCAACGAGGCACATTGTCTGCAGAAGAATGGTGCAATATGTGTGCGTGAGATAAGGGTGGAAGACTGTGAGCACAACTGGAGACATCAGGAAAGAAAATGGAGAGATACTGACATAAAGAAATGAATGAAATCAAGAAAGATAAGAGGAAATATGTAACTGTCCAAATCAATAACATTATCCAGAGGAGAAGCATTATAGTAGTTATATTATTGTACATAGGAGCAGTATTATAGTAGTTATATTATTGTACATAGGCGCAGTATTATAGTAGTTATATTCTTGTACATTGGGCAGTATTATAGTAGTTATATTCTAGTACATAGGAGCAGTATTATAGTAGTTATATTCTTGTACATAGGGGCAGTATTATAGTAGTTATATTCTTGTACATAGGAGCAGTATTATAGTAGTCATATTCTTGTACATAGGGGCAGTATTATAGTAGTTACATTCTTGTATATAGGGGCAGTATTATAGTAGTTATATTCTTGTATATAGGGGGCAGTATTATAGTAGTTATATTCTTGTATATAGGAGCAGTATTATAGTAGTTATATTCTTGTACATAGGAGCAGTATTATAGTAGTTATATTCTTGTACATATGGGGCAGTATTATAGTAGTTACATTCTTGTATATAGGAGCAGTATTATAGTAGTTATATTCTTGTACATAGGAGCAGTATTATAGTAGTTATATTCTTGTACATAGGGGCAGTATTATAGTAGTTATATTCTTGTACATAGGAGCAGTATTATAGTAGTTATATTCTTGTACATAGGGGCAGTATTATAGTAGTTACATTCTTGTATATAGGGGCAGTATTATAGTAGTTATATTCTTGTATATAGGGGGCAGTATTATAGTAGTTATATTCTTGTATATAGGAGCAGTATTATAGTAGTTATATTCTTGTACATAGGAGCAGTATTATAGTAGTTATATTCTTGTACATATGGGGCAGTATTATAGTAGTTACATTCTTGTATATAGTGCAGTATTATAGTAGTTACATTCTTGTATATAGGGGCAGTATTATAGTAGTTATATTCTTGTATATAGGGGGCAGTTTTATAGTAGTTATATTCTTGTATATAGGAGCAGTATTATAGTAGTTATATTCTTGTACATAGGAGCAGTATTATAGTAGTTATATTCTTGTACATATGGGGCAGTATTATAGTAGTTACATTCTTGTATATAGGAGCAGTATTATAGTAGTTATATTCTTGTACATTGGGGCAGTATTATAGTAGTTATATTCTTGTATATAGGGGGCAGTATTATAGTAGTTATATTCTTGTATATAGGAGCAGTATTATAGTAGTTATATTCTTGTACATAGGAGCAGTATTATAGTAGTTATATTCTTGTACATAGGGGCAGTATTATAGTAGTTATATTCTTGTACATTGGGCAGTATTATAGTAGTTATATTCTTGTACATAGGAGCAGTATTATAGTAGTTATATTCTTGTACATTGGGCAGTATTATAGTAGTTATATTCTAGTACATAGGAGCAGTATTATAGTAGTTATATTCTTGTACATTGGGCAGTATTATAGTAGTTATATTCTAGTACATAGGAGCAGTATTATAGTAGTTATATTCTTGTACATAGGAGCAGTATTATAGTAGTTACATTCTTGTATATAGGAGCAGTATTATAGTAGTTATATTCTTGTACATTGGGGCAGTATTATAGTAGTTATATTCTTGTATATAGGGGGCAGTATTATAGTAGTTATATTCTAGTACATAGGAGCAGTATTATAGTAGTTATATTCTTGTACATATGGGGCAGTATTATAGTAGTTACATTCTTGTATATAGGAGCAGTATTATAGTAGTTATATTCTTGTACATTGGGGCAGTATTATAGTAGTTATATTCTTGTATATAGGGGGCAGTATTATAGTAGTTATATTCTAGTACATAGGAGCAGTATTATAGTAGTTATATTCTTGTACATTGGGGCAGTATTATAGTAGTTATATTCTTGTATATAGGGGGCAGTATTATAGTAGTTATATTCTTGTATATAGGAGCAGTATTATAGTAGTTATATTCTTGTACATAGGAGCAGTATTATAGTAGTTATATTCTTGTACATAGGGGCAGTATTATAGCAGTTATATTCTTGTACATTGGGCAGTATTATAGTAGTTATATTCTTGTACATAGGAGCAGTATTATAGTAGTTATATTCTTGTACATTGGGCAGTATTATAGTAGTTATATTCTTGTACATAGGAGCAGTATTATAGTAGTTATATTCTTGTACATTGGGCAGTATTATAGTAGTTATATTCTAGTACATAGGAGCAGTATTATAGTAGTTATATTCTTGTACATAGGAGCAGTATTATAGTAGTTATATTCTTGTACATTGGGCAGTATTATAGTAGTTATATTCTAGTACATAGGAGCAGTATTATAGTAGTTATATTCTTGTACATAGGAGCAGTATTATAGTAGTTATATTCTTGTACATAGGAGCAGTATTATAGTAGTTATATTCTTGTACATAGGGGCAGTATTATAGTAGTTATATTCTTGTATATAGGAGCAGTATTATAGTAGTTATATTCTTGTACATAGGGGCAGTATTATAGTAGTTACATTCTTGTATATAGGGGCAGTATTATAGTAGTTATATTCTTGTACATAGGAGCAGTATTATAGTAGTTATATTCTTGTACATAGGAGCAGTATTATAGTAGTTATATTCTTGTACATAGGGGCAGTATTATAGTAGTTACATTCTTGTATATAGGGGCAGTATTATAGTAGTTATATTCTTGTATATAGGGGGCAGTATTATAGTAGTTATATTCTTGTATATAGGAGCAGTATTATAGTAGTTATATTCTTGTACATAGGAGCAGTATTATAGTAGTTATATTCTTGTACATATGGGGCAGTATTATAGTAGTTACATTCTTGTATATAGTGCAGTATTATAGTAGTTATATTCTTGTACATAGGAGCAGTATTATAGTAGTTATATTTTTGTACATAGGGGCAGTATTATAGTAGTTATATTCTTGTACATAGGAGCAGTATTATAGTAGTTATATTCTTGTACATAGGAGCAGTATTATAGTAGTTATATTCTTGTACATAGGGGCAGTATTATAGTAGTTACATTCTTGTATATAGGGGCAGTATTATAGTAGTTATATTCTTGTATATAGGGGGCAGTATTATAGTAGTTATATTCTTGTATATAGGAGCAGTATTATAGTAGTTATATTCTTGTACATAGGAGCAGTATTATAGTAGTTATATTCTTGTACATATGGGGCAGTATTATAGTAGTTACATTCTTGTATATAGGAGCAGTATTATAGTAGTTATATTCTTGTACATTGGGGCAGTATTATAGTAGTTATATTCTTGTATATAGGGGGCAGTATTATAGTAGTTATATTCTTGTATATAGGAGCAGTATTATAGTAGTTATATTCTTGTACATAGGAGCAGTATTATAGTAGTTATATTCTTGTACATAGGGGCAGTATTATAGTAGTTATATTCTTGTACATAGGAGCAGTATTATAGTAGTTATATTCTTGTACATTGGGCAGTATTATAGTAGTTATATTCTAGTACATAGGAGCAGTATTATAGTAGTTATATTCTTGTACATAGGAGCAGTATTATAGTAGTTATATTCTTGTACATAGGGGCAGTATTATAGTAGTTATATTCTTGTATATAGGAGCAGTATTATAGTAGTTATATTCTTGTACATAGGAGCAGTATTATAGTAGTTATATTCTTGTACATAGGGGCAGTATTATAGTAGTTATATTCTTGTACATTGGGCAGTATTATAGTAGTTATATTCTAGTACATAGGAGCAGTATTATAGTAGTTATATTCTTGTACATAGGAGCAGTATTATAGTAGTTATATTCTTGTACATAGGAGCAGTATTATAGTAGTTATATTCTTGTACATAGGGGCAGTATTATAGTAGTTATATTCTTGTATATAGGAGCACAGTATTATAGTAGTTATATTCTTGTACATAGGGGCAGTATTATAGTAGGTATATTCTGGTACATAGGAGCAGTATTATAGTAGTTATATTCTTGTACATAAGAGCAGTATTATAGTGGTTATATTCTTGTACATAGGAGCAGTATTATAGTAGTTATATTCTTGTACATAGGGGCAGTATTATAGTAGTTATATTCTTGTACATAGGAGCAGTATTATAGTAGTTATATTCTTGTACATTGGGCAGTATTATAGTAGTTATATTCTAGTACATAGGAGCAGTATTATAGTAGTTATATTCTTGTACATAGGAGCAGTATTATAGTAGTTATATTCTTGTACATAGGGGCAGTATTATAGTAGTTATATTCTTGTATATAGGAGCAGTATTATAGTAGTTATATTCTTGTACATAGGAGCAGTATTATAGTAGTTATATTCTTGTACATAGGGGCAGTATTATAGTAGTTATATTCTTGTACATTGGGCAGTATTATAGTAGTTATATTCTAGTACATAGGAGCAGTATTATAGTAGTTATATTCTTGTACATAGGAGCAGTATTATAGTAGTTATATTCTTGTACATAGGAGCAGTATTATAGTAGTTATATTCTTGTACATAGGGGCAGTATTATAGTAGTTATATTCTTGTATATAGGAGCACAGTATTATAGTAGTTATATTCTTGTACATAGGGGCAGTATTATAGTAGGTATATTCTGGTACATAGGAGCAGTATTATAGTAGTTATATTCTTGTACATAAGAGCAGTATTATAGTGGTTATATTCTTGTACATAGGAGCAGTATTATAGTAGTTATATTCTTGTACATAGGGGCAGTATTATAGTAGTTATATTCTTGTATATAGGAGCAGTATTATAGTAGTTATATTCTTGTACATAGGGGCAGTATTATAGTAGTTATATTCTTGTACATAGGAGCAGTATTATAGTAGTTATATTCTTGTACATAAGAGCAGTATTATAGTGGTTATATTCTTGTACATAGGAGCAGTATTATAGTAGTTATATTCCTGTACATACTGTAGAAGGCAGTGTTATAGTAGTTATATTCTTGTACATAGTTGCAGTATTATAGTGGATATATTCTTGTACATAGGGGGCAGTATTATAGTAGTTATATTCTTGTACATAGGAGCAGTATTAGAGTAGTTAAATTTTTTGTGTTTCATATAGTAGGCATATTCTACTATATAAGGGACAGTATCTATAATAATAATATTAGGAGCGTCACTCTGTCAAAAGCCCTTATGGACGGCGCATCGGGGGATGCGGATTGTGGCTTAGGAGATTGCGGTAGAGATCGCGGTATGTGTAAGCACTGAATGCATACTGCGATCTCTGGCACCATGTCCTGGCTCCTTGGACAGAGCACCCTGCGAGAAACGCTGCGGCCCGGGAGAAGGGAAGTGTGTGAGTGGAGTGTGGGCAGTGACTGTGTGCGTGTCTGTGTGTGCAGGCGGGGTCTGCTTGTCTGTGTGTTTAGGTCTGTGGGGCTGTGTGCGGTGTAGGCGGGGGTCAGCGGGGCTGTCCGGGGGTCTGCGGGCTGTGTCAATGTGTATGTGTGTGTGCAGGCATCATCTGATGGGACTACCAGTCCCATCCTGCTCTGCCTGCTACAGTGACAGAGATTGACACATTAGCCAATGATGGGACAGTAGTAGTCCCATTATCCGACTAATGTGTTGAGCGTAAAAAAAACAAAAAAACACATACAGTACAGATATAGTTCATACTCACCATCTACACCTAATCCCTGAAGCCCTCGCTCACCTAAAAAAAAGTAACATAATAAACCCTATATGTGTCCGCCATATTCCAATTAATATGATTGTCCCACGACGATCTTCTGTGGAGAGCTGTAACATCAGCTGATGCGACCGCTCTCCAGGGGCTCTGGGATACAATGACAGGAGTATCCTTCCACACTCTATCCCTTCGCCGCTGTGAGTACAGTATAGTTCATACTCTCACTTGCAGCACAGCTGCGTGGGAAAATTCCCACGCAGCATTGCCATAAAGCGATACAATGAACAAAAGAAACCTCTACAGTGATGCACTGCAGGAGCTATTCACTCATGTCAGTCTGTCTCTGGTGGCCCTATGAAGCAGTGACATCACCCAATGTCACTGTTCTATAGGGGAGATCATCAAGGGACACTAATAATCAATTTGACTGTATCGGACAGGGAGAATATGATTGGTTTATTATTTTTTATTTTTTGCAGGCAATCGAGGGTGCGTCAGCGTCACAGGAATTAGTTGTGGTTGTAAGCATGGTGAAATTAAGAATATTAAAATACTTTTTTCTGGCTGTCTTTCACTCCTATAGGATTAGTAATGGATAGGTGTCTTATTGATGCCTCTCCATTATTAACCGGGCTTAATGTCACCTTACAATACAAAGGTGACATTAACCCCTTATTACCTCATATGCCACAGCTACAGGGCAGTGGGAAGAGAGAGGCCAAGTGCCGGAATTGGCGCATCTTACAGATGCACCATTTCTGGGGCGGATCAGGGCTGGTATTTGCAGCCAGGTAGGAGGCAATATCCATGGCCCTTTCCTAGGCTATGAATATCAGCCCACAGCTGTCTGCGTAGCCTTTCAGGCTATAAAATATAGGGGGACCCACATCATTTTTTTGGGGGGTCCCCCTATTTAATAGCAAGTAAAGGCTATGCAGACAGCTGCAAGCTGATATTCATAGCCTGGGAAGGGGCCATGTGTATTACCCCCTTCCCAGGCGACAAATATTGGCCCCGGCCATCAGATTCCCCGCCTCTAGCGAAAAAATTGTGCGGGATTCCACGCCATTTTTTTTCCTTTTTTTTCCAAAATTAAGCATATTGTAAACATCGGCCATGATATTATATATCTATGGATATATCTATCTACCTGTCTGTCAATCTATCTATCCTATATCTATCTATCTATCTATCTATCTATCTATCTATCTATCTATCTATCTATCTACTATCTATTATCTGTCATCTATCTATATCTATCTGTATCTATTATCTATCTATTATCTATCTATCTATTATCTATCTATCATCTATCTAACTATTATATATATATATATATATATTATCTACCATCTATATTTATATATCTATTTATCTATATTGCTATCTAATTATCTATCTATTAGCTATAATAACTATTATCTATATATCTACTTATCTATCTATTATCTATCTATTATCTATCATCTATCTATCTATAATCTATTATCTGTAATTTATCTATATCTATCTATCTTTCTATCTATTTACCTATCTATCTATTATCTATCATCTATCTATCTATCTATAATCTATCTATTATCTGTAATTTATCTATATCTATCTATCTATCTTTCTACTATCATCTATCTATTATCTATCTATCTATCTATCTATCTATCATCTATCTATTATCTATCTATTATCTATCATCTATCTATCTATAATCTATCTATTATCTGTAATTTATCTATATCTATCTATCTATCATCTATCTATTATCTATCTATTTATCTATCTATCATCTATATATTATCTATCTATCTATTATCTATCTATCTATTATCTATCTATCTATCATCTATCTATTATCTATCTATCTATCTATCATCTATCTATTATCTATCTATCTATTATCTATCTATCTATTATCTATCTATCTATCTATCTATCTATCTATCTATTATCTATCTATCATCTTTCCATCATCTATCTATCTATCTATCTATCTATTATCTATCTATCTATCTATCTATCATCTATCTATTATCTATCTATCTATCATCTATCTATCTATCTATCTATCTATCTATCTATCTATCTATCTATCTATCTATTATCTATCTATCTATCTATTATCTATCTATCTATCTATCTATCTATTATCTATCTATCTATCATCTTTCCATCATCTATCTATCTATCTATCTATCTATCTATTATCTATCTATCTATCTATCATCTATCTATTATCTATCTATCTATCTATCATCTATCTATTATCTATCTATCATCTATCTATCTATCTATCTATCTATCTATTATCTATCTATCTATCTATCTATCTATCTATCTATCTATCTATCTATCATCTATCTATTATCTATCTATCTATCTATCATCTATCTATCTATCTATTATCTATCTATCTATCTATCATCTATCTATTATCTATCTATCTATCTATCTATTATCTATCTATCTATCTATCTATCTATCTATCTATCATCTATCTATCTATCTATCTATCTATCATCTATCTATTATCTATCTATCTATCATCTATCTATTATCTATCTATCTATCTATCTATCTATCTATTATCTATCTATCTATCTATCTATCTATCTATCTATCATCTATCTATTATCTATCTATCTATCTATCTATCTATCTATCTATCTATCTATCTATCTATCTATCTATCATCTATCTATTATCTATCTATCTATCATCTATCTATCTATCTATCTATCTATCTATCTATCTATCTATCTATCTATTATCTATCTATATCCATATATCTATGTGTGTAATGGAGTGTGGGCTGGACAAATGTAAAAGAGGGAGTTGGACAAGAAATGACAGCACAAATCTTTTTTTTGTTCAACAATAGATCTTAACTTGTATTTCAAAAATGCATACAAAAACGCATCAAATCTGCACAAAAACCGCATCAAACATACGTGGATTTTTACCTTCTTTTTCTGACAAGAGATGCGGATTCAGTGCGGACAAATCCGCAGGCAAATCCGCAACGTGTGCACATACCCTACAAGTCCGTGATTGTGCAGGGGCCGCTGGAGCGGCTGCTGTCCGCCTACAGGAACAAGTTCGGGGAGATCAGGGAGTACCAGGAGATCGTGCGCCGGTTCTGCCAGCATCCGCCTTCCGCCGTATCCAAGGGGGACAATGTCACCTTCTCCGAGTTCCTGCGGTACCTGCTGGACGAGGACGAGGAGAAGATGAACGAGCCAGGATGGAGACCATATACCGGTATAAATGCTCGCCACCTGGTTCAATAGCTAGTTATAATATATTGTTTCTGTAAGATGCATTTTTGTGTAAAGTATCACTGCTTCGAACAAGCGTTCAGCACAAGATAACAATGGGCACAGATGTATCACACTCGTTCTCTTCAGTCCCCGGTAGTTATTGTGTAGCCTTTCCTTCGTTACACCGGGTTCACCGCACTTTTTGCTCTATTGGTGTAAATTGCTTTGTTATATTCCGGCAGTTTCGTCCTATTAATTGCATGTAGAGATATAGAGATACATATGTGTTAAATCTTGAAGTCAGAGAACAAATCTCTTGAGATTACAAGATCAGAGCTGAGGGGTCATTGCTGCTACTGAAATGAGTCCCAAGTGGGAACATGACGGGGAACATATATATTTTTTTCTAGATTGTGGACAGATAAAACGTTTGATGTCCTCTGAGCAGTAATTTCCCATGGGAGCCTCTCCAGAGCTTTCTCCCGCAGGGCTGAGCAGTCACCTATGAATCACAAGGAGCCAATTAAAGACAGGTCCATTCACATCCACTCTTACGCTGTATCTCTATCTTCTTAAAAAGTGTATGAACAAATCTATAAAGTTTCGAAAGGGTAGAAAATAATTATTTTATTAAGTTTCGGTAACAAAAAGCGTATCCAGAAATTCCAGAAAGATAGTGATTGGTTGGGTCCGACCTCTGGGTCCCCCACTGATCCCTTGGACAGGACTCTGCAATGTCTAGTCAGATGGAAAAGTGGCCATGAATGCGGAACCGCTGCTCTGTTCATTGTCCGTGGGACGCTGGAGGTAGTGCCATAGAGAATGAATGGAGAGGCGGTGATCATGCACCGCAGACTTACTCAAACCAGGTATTTTATGCCCTTCTTTCCAAGGATTGGTGGGGTTCCCAGTGGCCAAAACCCATCTTTTAGCAACTCATCACCTATCTAGATTATAATATTGGAAATAACCCTGAAATTAAATGCAAATCTCAATGAGAGAGCGTCAGCCAAGGTAATATTACTAAAAGTCATAAAGGAAGTCGCTAACTTTCCATTTGCAACCTAGAAACAAGGCCATAACAATCGTGGTTGCAGAAAGTGTGCCCACTACTGGGATTGTGCAAGAGGAGGGACCACCAACGCCAGCGCCTATTTTAGCTGGCTGTGTCGGCAGTGAACGTTGGCGTGCCCATCACGGCTGTCGCCTCGCCGTGCCGCAATACGCAGCCCATGGTTGGCACGCTGAATTCATGGCTATAGAGATGATGCCCCTCGTTGTGGGAGTGGAGGGTGGTAAGGAGGATCGTTTATTTTTTTTTATGTGTTGGAAAAGAGCAGCAGAATGGACATTATACCAAGAAGGGGCTAAGGATAGAGAACATTACACCAAGAATGGGTCCAAGATGGGGGTCATTATAGCAGAATGGTGCCCAGGATGGGGATCATTATACAAGGAATAAGTCCAGGAATGGGGTCATTGTACCAAGAATAGGCCCTGGATGGGGACATTATGCCAGGAAGAAGCCTATTATTATAGGATGGGGGACATTATACCAGGACTATGCCCATAACTGGGATTATTGCTATATTATGGGGCACATTATAACAGAAAGGGACCCATGATGGGGGCATTATGCCAGGAAGGAGCCTATTTTAATAGGGTGGGGGACATTATGCCAGGAAGGAATTTATTTTTATAGGATGGGGACATTATGCCAGTACAGAGTCTATTTTTATAGGATGGGGACATTATGCCAGTAAGGAGCCTATTTTAATAGGGTGAGGGACATTATGCCAGTAAGGAGTTTATTTTTATAGGGTGGGGGACATTATGCCAGTAAGGAGCTTATTTTTATAGGATGGGGGACATTATGCCAGGAAGGAGTCTACTTTTATAGGATGGGGACATTATATCAGGAATGGGACCATTATTCTGATCATTGTTATAGTATGAGGGACATTATAACAGAAAGGGGGGCATTAGCCAGGATGAAGGACATTATTACTAGAAGGGTCTCAGTTTGAGGGACATAATACCAGTAAGGGGGAAATTATGTAACGAATGAACCCAGGTTGAGAAACATTGTAAGAAAAAGAGGCCCAGGACAGGGAACAGTATATCAGAAAAGCACACAGGATGGGTCACAGTAATTCAATCATGGACCAGAATGGGGGACAGAAAGGGGCCAGGATGGGGACAATATTACAGAAAGGGGCCAGGATGGGAACATTTTTAAAAGAAGGGGCCCTTAGAACTCTGGTAACACCACTGCTAGGAGCTAAATATATGAAAAGAATGCATTGGCATTGGATTTATAAATGTTGCAGATATATTATCCATTCTAAGATTCTGTTTCTCAGCAGCCATTGCAGCTCCTTTCTATTACACAGGCCTCAATATCATAAAAAATGCATGTTGTTCCCCCAGAAGCCATACTATGTCAGGACACTGCATCCTCTCCTCCTACCATATAGAGATCCTGATATAAGATTCTTTTTAAGCTGAAGAATGAAGAATTCAGAAAATAAAACTTTAACTTTTTTTTGTCAACCACAAAGTTTGGGGGCAGCAGCCCGCTGCACTGTTGTCCTCGTCTTCCCTTTGAAATGTGTTGAGGTCTCTTCATTCCGAAATGTAACTTTTTTCAAAGCGGAGGTGTCATCACATCATTTTTTACCTTCCGTGATCTCCAGATTAAAAAAAAAAAAAAAAAAAACAGCTGTTGAGAAAATGAAAAATTGTAGAAGGGACAAGGAGGAGATGGGACGGTTCCTGCTGAGCTTATTAACATTTCCGTATGCTGTCGCTGCTCTTATTATACACATAATACCACTGACGGATATGATCTCCCTTCATCTATAGCAATATACAGTGCCTTGTGAAAGTATTCAGCCCCCTGGAACTTTTCAACCTTTTCCCACATATCATGCTTCAAACATAAAGATACCAAATGTAAATTTTTGGTGAAGAATCAAAAACATCAAGGAAAATCAAATGTATCCTGCAAGAATTTCATCAAAAAGTTTCCAATGAGTTGCAGCTGACACTGACAGTAAGGGCAGCCTCAATGTGCGCAAACACATCACATCCCACTGTAAATACTCACATTCTTAATAAGAGGGAATACACATAAGTAACCAATAGGAGCAACCTGTATATTCTTGTACATAGGGGCAGTATTATAGTAGTTGTATTCTTGTACATAGGAGCAGTATTATAGTAGTTATATTCTTGTACATAGGATCAGTATTATAGTAGTTATATTCTTGTACATAGGAGCAGTATTATAGTAGTTATATTCTTGTACATAGGGGGCAGTATTATAGTAGTTGTATTCTTGTACATAGGATCAGTATTATAGTAGTTATATTCTTGTACATAGGATCAGTATTATAGTAGTTATATTCTTGTACATAGGAGCAGTATTATAGTAGTTATATTCTTGTACATAGGAGCAGTATTATAGTAGTTATATTCTTGTACATAGGAGCAGTATTATAGTAGTTATATTCTTGTACATAGGATCAGTATTATAGTAGTTATATTCTTGTACATAGGAGCAGTATTATAGTAGTTATATTCTTGTATATAGGGACAGTATTATAGTAGCTATATTCTTGTACATAGGG